>NW_028173454.1:0-13734 GCF_963971535.1 Notolepis coatsorum
AAACGGAGCCGTTAAAAGCAACAAGAATGTCTTCTTGGACCAGGAGTACCATACATCCTGTTTGGTGCTATAGACATCCTGTGTTTGGGTACTATAGACATCCTGTTTGGTGCTATAGACATCCTGTTTGGTACTATAGACATCCTGTTTGGTACTATAGACATCCTGTTTGGTACTATAGACATCCTGTTTGGTACTATAGACTAGAGCCATATGAAATCCGCGTTCACGGAATCCGCGGACGGAATCGCGGAATTAACCAATAAAAATGGAATCAACTGCAAAACGTGGAATATTGCAGAATTTGGCCTAATCTGGACTGAAATTTCGTTTTTGGGTGGAACGTTTGGTGCACACGCAACCGGGGCGAGCACGCTCAAGCGTCTGGCTGCTTCAGTGTTAACATCGTCAAGAAGCTAAACAATTCCACAATAAGCCCTCAATTCAGAGCAGAACAGTATCCTAATGACTTTTATGCCTCCGGTGATAAGGTGTTTTGCTAATTCTGTCAACGTTCCGTGGACTGGACCCGCAAAAACACTTGCGACACTATTGTGATTAAATAGCTATAACGTCTAGGACGTTTAGCGTCTAGCTAAATCTAGTGCACCCATCCATTTGTTTAATGCAAACGATTGTCATTATACACTGCCCTTTATAAACTAAATACACTTAAATAGCTATGTAACGTTATAGGACTATCTATGGAAATGATAGCTTCTAGAAGTTCTAGCTAAATCTGGTGCACCCATATTTGTTTAATGCAAACGATTGTCATTATACACTGCCCTTTATAATCTAAATAAACTTAAATAGCTATGAAACGTTACAGTACATAGGACTATAGATGGAAATGATAGCTTCTTGCTAAATCTAGTGCACCCATCCATTTGTTTAATGCAAACGATTGCCATTATACACTGTCCTTTATAAACGAAATAAACTAAACTAAAGGTGCCTAAATTATGCATTACTAAATTTCATCACAATATAATAGATATAGCTAGGTTACTGACATTGTCATTGTGATAATGTCAGTAGTAGCTAGCTGTATCTATTGTTTTTTTTTTTTAACTTTGACCAGTCACCTGATTCTTTTAGCGTTTATCGCTTTTTCTTCACATTCATACTTGGTCAAGTTCGACCGACAGAAGCAGGCTGAAAGGGTTCAGATGGGGGGGTAGACACTCTGGGAAAGGCACGGTTGCCGTCCGGGATTCGAACACACTCAGCCCCAGATCCGCGCGAGCGCGGTTGTCCACGGCGCTGAAATAGCACTCGCGGTACGTGGTGAGCTACTGGAGCTCCCCTGCTGTATCTATTGTTTACACTTGAAATATGTATTTTTATTTTGTCACAATATTAATTGAAAAATATTGTGTAAAATTGAACTGTATTTCTGAGTTGCAGCACTTAAAAACATTAAATGGACTGTTATATCTTATTCAATTGTGGACATTTATTCATTCCCACTTATTAGACACTATTTCTGATGGTAAAATGAGCATAAAAGGCAAAATACAGAATTCTGAAATATTAAAACGGAAAAAATGGAATTTGGGAAAAAAAATTATGGAATTTGGAAAATAATAAAACGGATTTCATACGGCTCTACTATAGACATCCTGTTTGGTACTATAGACATCCTGTTTGGTACTATAGATATCCTGTTTGGTACTATAGATATCCTGTTTGGTACTATAGACACCCTGTTTGGTACTATATACATCCTGTTTGGTACTATAGACACCCTGTTTGGTACTATATACATCCTGTTTGGTACTATAGACACCCTGTTTGGTACTATATACATCCTGTTTGGTACTATATACATCCTGTTTGGTACTATAGACATCCTGTTTGGTACAATGACATCCTGTTTGGTACTATAGACATCCTGTTTGGTACTATAGACATCCTGTTTGGTACTCATCCTGTTTGGTACTATATACATCCTGTTTGGTACTATAGACATCCTGTTTGGTACTATAGACATCCTGTGTTGGTACTATAGACATCCTGTTTGGTACTATAGACATCCTGTTTGGTACTATATACATCCTGTGTTGGTACTATAGACATCCTGTTTGGTACTATAGACATCCTGTTTGGTACTATAGACATCCTGTTTGGTACTATATACATCCTGTTTGGTACTATAGACATCCTGTTTGGTACTCATCCTGTTTGGTACTATAGACATCCTGTTTGGTACTATATACATCCTGTTTGGTACTATAGACATCCTGTTTGGTACTATAGACATCCTGTTTGGTACTATATACATCCTGTTTGGTACTATATACATCCTGTTTGGTACTATAGACATCCTGTTTGGTACTATATACATCCTGTTTGGTACTATAGACATCCAGTTTGGTACTATAGACATCCTGTTTGGTACTATAGACATCCTGTTTGGTACTATAGACATCATGTTTGGTACTATAGACATCCTGTGTTGGTACTATAGACATCCTGTGTTGGTACTATATACATCCTGTTTGGTACTATAGACATCCTGTGTTGGTACTATATACATCCTGTGTTGGTACTATAGACATCCTGTTTGGTACTATAGACATCCTGTTTGGTACTATAGACATCCTGTTTGGTACTATAGACATCCTGTTTGGTACTATAGACATCCTGTGTTGGTACTATAGACATCCTGTTTGGTACTATAGACATCCTGTTTGGTACTATATACATCCTGTTTGGTACTATAGACATCCTGTTTGGTACTATATACATCCTGTTTGGTACTATATACATCCTGTTTGGTACTATAGACATCCTGTTTGGTACTATAGACATCATGTTTGGTACTATAGACACCCTGTGTTGGTACTATATACATCCTGTTTGGTGCTATAGACATCCTGTTTGGTGCTATAGACATCCTGTTTGGTACTATATACATCCTGTTTGGTACTATAGACATCCTGTTTGGTACTATAGACATCCTGTTTGGTACTATATACATCCTGTTTGGTACTATAGACATCCTGTTTGGTACTATAGACATCCTGTTTGGTACTATAGACATCATGTTTGGTACTATAGACACCCTGTGTTGGTACTATATACATCCTGTTTGGTGCTATAGACATCATGTTTGGTACTATATACATCCTGTTTGGTACTATAGACATCCTGTTTGGTACTATAGACATCCTGTTTGGTACTATATACATCCTGTTTGGTACTATAGACATCCTGTTTGGTACTATAGACACCCTGTGTTGGTACTATATACATCCTGTTTGGTACTATAGACATCCTGTTTGGTACTATAGACATCCTGTTTGGTACTATAGACATCCTGTTTGGTACTATAGACATCCTGTTTGGTACTATAGACATCCTGTGTGGTACTATAGACATCCTGTTTGGTACTATATACATCCTGTTTGGTACTATATACATCCTGTTTGGTGCTATAGACATCCTGTTTGGTGCTATAGACATCCTGTTTGGTGCTATAGACATCCTGTTTGGTACTATAGACATCCTGTTTGGTACTATAGACATCCTGTTTGGTACTATAGACATCCTGTGTTGGTACTATAGACATCCTGTTTGGTACTATAGACATCCTGTTTGGTACTATAGACATCCTGTTTGGTACTATAGACACCCTGTTTGGTACTATAGACATCCTGTTTGGTACTATAGACATCCTGTTTGGTACTATAGACATCCTGTTTGGTACTATAGACACCCTGTTTGGTACTATAGACATCCTGTTTGGTACTATAGACATCCTGTTTGGTGCTATAGACATCCTGTTTGGTACTATATACATCCTGTTTGGTACTATAGACATCCTGTTTGGTACTATAGACATCCTGTTTGGTACTATAGACATCCTGTTTGGTACTATAGACATCCTGTTTGGTACTATAGACATCCTGTTTGGTGCTATAGACATCCTGTGTTGGTACTATAGACATCCTGTTTGGTGCTATAGACATCCTGTTTGGTACTATAGACATCCTGTTTGGTACTATAGACATCCTGTTTGGTACTATAGACATCCTGTTTGGTACTATAGACATCCTGTTTGGTACTATAGACATCCTGTTTGGTATCCTGTTTGGTACTATATACATCCTGTTTGGTACTATAGACATCCTGTTTGGTACTATAGACATCCTGTTTGGTACTATAGACATCCTGTTTGGTACTATATACATCCTGTTTGGTACTATAGACATCCTGTTTGGTGCTATAGACATCCTGTTTGGTACTATATACATCCTGTTTGGTACTATAGACATCCTGTTTGGTGCTATATACATCCTGTTTGGTACTATAGACATCCTGTTTGGTACTATAGACATCCTGTTTGGTACTATATACATCCTGTTTGGTACTATAGACATCCTGTTTGGTACTATATACATCCTGTTTGGTACTATAGACATCCTGTTTGGTACTATAGACATCCTGTTTGGTACTATAGACATCCTGTTTGGTGGTATATACATCCTGTTTGGTGCTATAGACATCCTGTGTTGGTACTATAGACATCCTGTTTGGTACTATATACATCCTGTTTGGTACTATAGACATCCTGTTTGGTACTATAGACATCCTGTTTGGTACTATATACATCCTGTTTGGTACTATATACATCCTGTTTGGTACTATATACATCCTGTTTGGTACTATAGACATCCTGTTTGGTACTATATACATCCTGTTTGGTACTATATACATCCTGTTTGGTACTATATACATCCTGTTTGGTACTATATACATCCTGTTTGGTACTATATACATCCTGTTTGGTACTATAAACATCCTGTTTGGTACTATAGACATCCTGTTTGGTACTATAGACATCCTGTGTTGGTACTATAGACATCCTGTTTGGTACTATATACATCCTGTTTGGTACTATATACATCCTGTTTGGTACTATATACATCCTGTTTGGTACTATAGACATCCTGTTTGGTACTATATACATCCTGTTTGGTACTATATACATCCTGTTTGGTACTATAGACATCATGTTTGGTACTATATACATCCTGTTTGGTGCTATAGACATCCTGTTTGGTACTATAGACATCCTGTTTGGTACTATATACATCCTGTTTGGTACTATAGACATCCTGTTTGGTACTATAGACATCCTGTGTTGGAACTATATACATCCTGTTTGGTACTATATACATCCTGTTTGGTACTATATACATCCTGTTTGGTGCTATAGACATCCTGTTTGGTACTATAGACATCCTGTGTTGGTACTATAGACATCCTGTTTGGTACTATAGACATCCTGTGTTGGTACTATATACATCCTGTGTTGGTACTATAGACATCCTGTTTGGTACTATATACATCCTGTTTGGTACTATAGACATCCTGTTTGGTACTATAGACATCCTGTTTGGTACTATATACATCCTGTTTGGTACTATATACATCCTGTTTGGTGGTATATACATCCTGTTTGGTACTATATACATCCTGTTTGGTGGTATAGACATCCTGTTTGGTACTATAGACATCCTGTGTTGGTACTATAGACATCCTGTTTGGTACTATAGACATCCTGTTTGGTGGTATAGACATCCTGTTTGGTGGTATATACATCCTGTTTGGTACTATATACATCCTGTTTGGTACTATATACATCCTGTTTGGTGGTATATACATCCTGTTTGGTACTATATACATCCTGTTTGGTACTATATACATCCTGTTTGGTGGTATAGACATCCTGTGTTGGTACTATATACATCCTGTTTGGTGGTATATACATCCTGTTTGGTACTATATACATCCTGTTTGGTACTATATACATCCTGTTTGGTACTATATACATCCTGTTTGGTACTATAAACATCCTGTTTGGTACTATAGACATCCTGTTTGGTGCTATAGACATCCTATTTGGTACTATAGACATCCTGTTTGGTACTATATACATCCTGTTTGGTGGTATAGACATCCTGTGTTGGTACTATAAACATCCTGTTTGGTGGTATATACATCCTGTTTGGTGGTATATACATCCTGTTTGGTACTATATACATCCTGTTTGGTACTATAGACATCCTGTGTTGGTACTATAGACATCCTGTTTGGTACTATATACATCCTGTTTGGTACTATAGACATCCTGTGTTGGTGCTATATACATCCTGTTTGGTACTATAGACATCCTGTTTGGTACTATATACATCCTGTTTGGTACTATATACATCCTGTTTGGTACTATAGACATCCTGTGTTGGTACTATAAACATCCTGTTTGGTACTATAGACATCCTGTTTGGTACTATATACATCCTGTTTGGTACTATAGACATCCTGTTTGGTACTATATACATCCTGTTTGGTACTATATACATCCTGTTTGGTGGTATATACATCCTGTTTGGTACTATATACATCCTGTTTGGTACTATATACATCCTGTTTGGTGGTATATACATCCTGTGTTGGTACTATAGACATCCTGTTTGGTGGTATATACATCCTGTTTGGTGCTATAGACATCCTGTTTGGTGGTATATACATCCTGTTTGGTACTATAGACATCTTGTTTGGTGGTATATACATCCTGTTTGGTGGTATATACATCCTGTTTGGTACTATATACATCCTGTTTGGTACTATATACATCCTGTTTGGTACTATATACATCCTGTTTGGTACTATAGACATCTTGTTTGGTGGTATATACATCCTGTTTGGTGGTATATACATCCTGTTTGGTACTATATACATCCTGTTTGGTACTATATACATCCTGTTTGGTACTATAGACATCCTGTTTGGTTGTATAGACATCCTGTGTTGGTACTATATACATCCTGTTTGGTACTATAGACATCCTGTTTGGTGGTATATACATCATGTTTGGTACTATATACATCCTGTTTGGTGGTATATACATCCTGTTTGGTACTATATACATCCTGTTTGGTACTATATACATCCTGTTTGGTACTATATACATCCTGTTTGGTGGTATATACATCCTGTTTGGTACTATATACATCCTGTTTGGTGGTATATACATCCTGTTTGGTACTATAGACATCCTGTTTGGTACTATATACATCCTGGTTGGTACTATAGACATCCTGTTTGGTACTATAGACATCCTGTTTGGTACTATAGACATCCTGTTTGGTACTATAGACATCCTGTTTGGTACTATATACATCCTGTTTGGTACTATAGACATCCTGTGTTGGTACTATAGACATCCTGTGTTGGTACTATAGACATCCTGTTTGGTACTATATACATCCTGTTTGGTACTATAGACATCCTGTGTTGGTACTATATACATCCTGTTTGGTACTATATACATCCTGTTTGGTGGTATATACATCCTGTGTTGGTACTATAGACATCCTGTTTGGTGGTATATACATCCTGTTTGGTGCTATAGACATCCTGTTTGGTGGTATATACATCCTGTTTGGTACTATAGACATCTTGTTTGGTGGTATATACATCCTGTTTGGTGGTATATACATCCTGTTTGGTACTATATACATCCTGTTTGGTACTATATACATCCTGTTTGGTTGTATAGACATCCTGTGTTGGTACTATATACATCCTGTTTGGTACTATAGACATCCTGTTTGGTGGTATATACATCATGTTTGGTACTATATACATCCTGTTTGGTGGTATATACATCCTGTTTGGTACTATATACATCCTGTTTGGTACTATATACATCCTGTTTGGTACTATATACATCCTGTTTGGTGGTATATACATCCTGTTTGGTACTATATACATCCTGTTTGGTGGTATATACATCCTGTTTGGTACTATAGACATCCTGTTTGGTACTATATACATCCTGGTTGGTACTATAGACATCCTGTTTGGTACTATAGACATCCTGTTTGGTACTATAGACATCCTGTTTGGTACTATAGACATCCTGTTTGGTACTATATACATCCTGTTTGGTACTATAGACATCCTGTGTTGGTACTATAGACATCCTGTGTTGGTACTATAGACATCCTGTTTGGTACTATATGCATCCTGTTTGGTACTATAGACATCCTGTGTTGGTACTATATACATCCTGTTTGGTACTATATACATCCTGTTTGGTACTATAGACATCCTGTTTGGTACTATATACATCCTGTTTGGTACTATATACATCCTGTTTGGTACTATAGACATCCTGTTTGGTACTATATACATCCTGTTTGGTACTATAGACATCCTGTTTGCTACTATATACATCCTGTTTGGTGCTATAGACATCCTGTTTGGTACTATATACATCCTGTTTGGTGCTATAGACATCCTGTTTGGTACTATATACATCCTGTTTGCTACTATAGACATCCTGTTTGGTACTATAGACATCCTGTTTGGTACTATAGACATCCTGTTTGGTACTATATACATCCTGTTTGGTACTATAGACATCCTGTTTGCTACTATAGACATCCTGTTTGGTACTATAGACACCCTGTTTGGTACTATAGACATCCTGTTTGCTACTATAGACATCCTGTTTGGTACTATAGACATCCTGTTTGGTACTATAGACATCCTGTTTGGTACTATAGACATCCTGTTTGGTACTATAGACATCCTGTTTGGTACTATATACATCCTGTTTGCTACTATAGACATCCTGTTTGGTACTATATACATCCTGTTTGGTACTATAGACATCCTGTTTGGTACTATAGACATCCTGTTTGGTACTATATACATCCTGTTTGGTACTATAGACATCCTGTGTTGGTACTATATACATCCTGTTTGGTACTATAGACATCCTGTTTGGTACTATAGACATCCTGTTTGGTACTATAGACATCCTGTTTGGTACTATAGACATCCTGTTTGGTACTATAGACATCCTGTTTGGTACTATAGACATCCTGTTTGGTACTATAGACATCCTGTGTTGGTACTATATACATCCTGTTTGGTACTATAGACATCCTGTTTGGTACTATATACACCCTGTGTTGGTACTATAGACATCCTGTTTGGTACTATATACATCCTGTTTGGTACTATAGACATCCTGTTTGGTACTATAGACATCCTGTTTGGTACTATATACATCCTGTTTGGTACTATATACATCCTGTGTTGGTACTATATACATCCTGTGTTGGTACTATATACATCCTGTGTTGGTACTATATACATCCTGTGTTGGTACTATATACATCCTGTTTGGTACTATATACATCCTGTGTTGGTACTATATACATCCTGTTTGGTACTATAGACATCCTGTTTGGTACTATAGACATCCTGTGTTGGTACTATATACATCCTGTGTTGGTACTATATACATCCTGTTTGGTACTATATACATCCTGTTTGGTACTATATACATCCTGTTTGGTACTATAGACATCCTGTGTTGGTACTATAGACATCCTGTTTGGTACTATAGACATCCTGTTTGGTACTATATACATCCTGTTTGGTACTATATACATCCTGTTTGGTACTATATACATCCTGTTTGGTACTATAGACATCCTGTTTGGTACTATAGACATCCTGTTTGGTACTATAGACATCCTGTTTGGTACTATAGACATCCTGTTTGGTACTATAGACATCCTGTTTGGTACTATAGACATCCTGTGTTGGTACTCCTGTACAATAGGGTTGGGTGATGCATCACGTTTTAATTTCAGTTATGATTTTGACTTTCCACAATCATGAAAACAAGATAATCGAGATCAAATGATACATTTTATGCTGTGTTGCTCACATTTTATCTTGTGTTGTAAATGCAGCGCACCCTTCCTTCACAGCAGCATGCTCCGTCTTTTCCCCCCAAGCCCCCCAGGCCCAAGCAGTAGTCTCAGTATTCCGTAACTTGTGGAAGACGACAGAAAGGCAGCCTTTGGTTAGAGAAAAAAGATAAAACAAATCCAGTCGTCTGGAAATACTTTGGTTTGGAGGAGTCGGCCTTGGAACGAGATAAAATACTGTGCACGATTTGTCACGCGGTCGTGGCTGCGCCGCAGAGAAACACCAGTGTTAGAGTTCAATAAACGCCTATGATGTCGTCAAATCAATTAGTCATCGTGTCCAATCATCATGATTTCAATATCAATCAAAATGATCACGATTAGGATATACATTTTCTTTTGGCCATAATCGAGCGGCCGCTACTGTACGAAACATATCAGCAGTTCCTCTTGAGTCAGCAGCGCCAGCGGCACGGAGCACCCGCTGTACACAGTGTGGGATGCGTGACGGCCGCCTCGGTGGCAGACGGTCCCGTTGTTTCATGCTTTGAACGCCTGCGGTGCCGCTATGGCCTCGTAAAGTCAAACTAGCAATTAGTCGCCAGGCCACTCTATTGTCTCCGGCACAGAACAGTAGACGCTGCCGCCTGGCAAGGTCAGGCGACCATGAGACGGTCACACACACACACACACACACACACACACACATGCGCGCGCTGACGGACTGGGGCGCACGCTTGTAAAAGTGACACACAGACACACACAGACACACGGCTCAATTCTCTCCTAAACACAATGACTCCCCTCACTGTCACACTCACTCGACACTATATACTACAAACGCAGGCGCGAGAGTCAGAAAACCGCTCGGCCGTGAACACGAGACTCGTGCATGGGCTCGTAAAAAGTGACCGAAGTTCAAAATGACCAAGTTAAGAGAGGAAACTGCAAAGTGAATACACACTTAAAGGGTCAGTTCAAAATGCATAGCACCCCTCTAGCCCTGTTTCCTATAGTTATAGACGATATTGTTGAAAGGTAAGAGTCCTTTCTCGGCTAAATACATGCTGTGCTTACTGGACACCCAGTTCCTCTTTAGTTGACCACACAGTCAATGTAAAGTTAATGGGGCCCCTGAAAAAAACACTTAGAGGGAGTCAGCAGTCTTACCTCTATCTAAAGTCATGTACAAGTAAAATAGTGAAAAGCAGTATGTCCTTGTATTCTGCTGTCAACTCCACCAGTCCTACCAGGTGTAAACATCACTAGTCTACCAGGTATCCAATATCAAGTGCTGTCAAGTGCTGTCAAGTATCCAATATCAAGAACAGCATGGACTGATTTATTTCATTCTTTCTTTTTGTCTTTCTCTCTTTCCCACTATCTGTCTTCCTCACCATATCTCGCTATCTATCTTGTGATCTATATCTCTCTCTCTCTCTCTCTCTCTCTCTCTCTCTCTCTCTCTCTCTCTCTCTCTCTCTCTCTCGGGCTCTCTCTCTTGTGCTCTCTCTCTCCCCCTCTCTCTGTCTCTCTCTCTCACACACACACTGTGATTTAGAGGTGGATGTTCAAATAGACTAGAGCGAGGACACATCTGACAACCTGAGCCGTGTTCACACCTCAGTCTGACATCTGATGATGTATGTACCACCAAGATGACACACACACACACACGCACACGCACATGCACACACACACACACACACACACACACACACACACACACACACACACACACACACACACACACACACACACACACACACACACACACAGGCACTCTAATACACTCCTCTGACAGGGAATCAGATGTCTGTGTAAATATGGGCAGCTTTGCTGGCGGAGAGAAGAGGAGAGGAGGAGAGGAGAGGAGAGAGAAGGAGGAGAGGAGCAGTAGAGGAGAGGAGAGAAGAGGAGAGGAGAGAGGGTAGGAAAGGAGAGGAGAGGAGAGGAGAGGAGAGCAGAGGAGAGCAGAGGAGAGGAGAGGAGAGGAGAGGAGAGGAGAGGAGAGGAGAGGAGAGGAGAGGAGAGGAGAGGAGAGGAGAGGAGAGGAGAGGAGAGGAGGAGAGGGTAGGAAAGGAGAGGAGAGGAGAGGAGAGGAGAGCAGAGGAGAGCAGAGGAGAGGAGAGGAGAGGAGAGGAGAGGAGAGGAGAGGAGAGGAGAGGAGAGTGAGAGGACGAGGAGAGGAGAGGAGAGGAGAGGAGAGCAGAGGAGAGCAGAGGAGAGGAGAGGAGAGGAGAGAAAGGAGAGGAGGAGAGGGTAGGAAAGGAGAGGAGAGGAGAGGAGAGGAGAGCAGAGGAGAGCAGAGGAGGAGAGGGAGAGGAGAGGAGAGGAGAGGAGAGGAGAGGAGAGGAGAGGAGAGCAGAGGAGAGCAGAGGAGAGCAGAGGAGAGGAGAGGAGAGGAATTTATATGGAAAAAGTATTTTCATGGATAGTTGATAGTTGATTGTTTCAACAACAAAAAGGCACATTCCTGCTTCTCTTGTTTACTTCACACTTTCACAAACTAACAGGCTAATATTGTTCTCATGCTCTTGTGCAGACACACACACACACACACACACACACACACACACACACACACACCACACACACACACACACACACACACACACACTAGTGGTGAGTGACGCCAACAAACACTTGAGAAGAGTTCTGAAGCTAAACAAGATGAAGCCTCGTGTTTATAACTCTACACAAACTGCCAGGGGCCAGTTAGCAGACCATGGGTCAACAGGGATAAACCATCTGAAAGTAGATGTGATTTGAGACTAGACATCCTTTATAGAAGAACTGCAGCCCATGTTACGATTGCATAACATTTCATTCCTATGGTCTAAGACAGTCTAGAATTGTGAGTCATCGAAAGTTTTAGAACAAATGTCTAATTGTGATTATTTCTACTGATATTGTGATTGCGATATTATATTAGAGGGAATGACATGTCTATTTTTGTTATTAAATATAATATCAGGCGGTTATCATACTAACTCGTTTGAGCTGAGTTAGGGGGAGGGGGAAGTCGTGGGGTGGTAATCTGGCGTTGTGGACAGCGACGCCTACAGGTCAGGTCTGGGCACCTGCTCAGCGAATAGGCAGGAAGTGGTGAAGGCAGCGTGACCTCCCACATGTTACACTTCAACAATGAGAGTCCTCGCTGCCAGGTGAAAAGAGAGCCACTGGCTGTCTCCGCATGTTGTCGGAGGAAGCATGTGGTAGATTAGACTTCAGGGTTCCCATTGTACCGACCAGTAGGAGGAACATGTGCACAACAACCAGGTAGGGGAGGGGGGGGGGTGGGGGTGGGGGGGGGGGAGGAAGGGGGGAAATTGGCATAACGACTAAATTGGGCTGGGGAGAAAAATAGAAAAATCAGGCGGAGAAAAAAGAGGATTAAAAAAAAAATATATATATATATATATATATATAATATCAACAAGACCCAAAGTTGTTTAGAATATCAGGTCAGAATTAAATGAATATATTCCCCTGGAGACTGAGGCGGGGACAACCACCAAGACCAGAATTATATTTTACATGGAGCTATCGTTAGGACCAGCATTTTAATTCACATACACACACACAAAAGATTAAACCACCATAATATAATAAAATGTATAGTTCAATATGATTTAAAATAAATACATGTTGTAAAGGTAGGGGTAATTTTCACAAGCTGTTCGCTGTCACTAACTGTATGTATAGCTGTACTCAAATTCAGGGAAGGCAATTCTGCATCAGCTGGGGTGTACGTGTGTGTGTGTGTGTGTCTGTGTGTGTGTGTGTGTGTGTGTGTGGTGTGTGTGTGTGTGTGTGTGTGTGTGTGTGTGTGTGTGTGTGTGTGCATGCGTGAGCATGAGCGTAGCACCGTGTTGTGTGAGGTGAATGAGTGATCGAGTGAGAGAAAGATAGAGACAGAGTAAATACTGTGTGTAGTGTGTGTGTGTGTGTGTGTGTGTGTGTGTGTGTGTAGTGTGTGTGTGTG
>NW_028173453.1:2500-17500 GCF_963971535.1 Notolepis coatsorum
TGTATATAGTCCTGTCTGTCCTGCCCTGCTGTGCGCGGTCATTGTTAAATGTTACCTGTGTGTGTTAGTCATGTATGTACCTTGTCGTTAAGTAAACTGTTCATCGTCACGCTCTGTCTCCGGTCTCATCAATACTCTGCCATCTGGGTCCATCATGCCAAAGAAGCGTACCAAGCGTAACAGAATGACCGCACCGAACTTGGACCCGGCAGAGAGGAGAGACGGAGCCAGCTTCGCGCTCGGGATCCTGGGCGCTTCCGTCCTGCGTGCCGACCAGGCGACCGCTCTGGGTCTGGCACCATGGGACGCAGTGGCTGGGCCAGCGGCGCCGATGACATCGGGTGCTTGCGCCGCGGCCACCCCGGTGCTGGATCCCTGGGTGGGAAGTCGCCTGGTCCGCAGGGGAGCGTCGGGGACGGGGCGCGGATCCCGACGCCACAGCCCCAGGGGAAGGGGTTTCCAGGACCGCAGGTCTTCCTCGCCGGCCTGGTCGAGGTCTCCTCCGCCCTGGGAGGTTCCAGAAGACGAGCCACCACCATGGCAGACCTGGAGGAAGACGTCGGATTCCGCTGCCGGAGGGACCCCGGTTGGGGGTCCTGCACCGCGTCCTGTCGCCAGGGAGCCTCCGGTTCGGGGTTCGGCGGGGGGTCTCGCCACCGTGGAGACCCCAGCCCCAGGTCGCGCTCCGGAGCCGTCGTCTCTTCCCCCCATCCTTCCCTGCTCCAGCCCTCCTCGTCAGCCCCCTCCCCCCGTTCCTGTTCTCGCAGGCCCCGTCCCTCGAACCCCCATCCTCCCCCCCCCTCTTTTCGCCGATGCGGCTTCCGTCCCCCCCACCCTCCCCGTTCCCGGGGGGCCTGTTGGGTCGCCTGGGAGTCGACCTTCGAGGGCGGGGTACTGTAACACTTCCTCCGGTCCTGGCCCTGTGGGACCAGGACTCAGACAGTCATATTCATCACAAGTACCTCCCATTAACAATAACCCTCAGTCTACATTTCCACCCGGTGGGCTGATGCCAATCTGGCATCAGCTCACACACCAACTTATTGTTATTTATTGTCAGTTGTGTTTGTTGTGTTTATTATCTGTTGTCTCCACTTTGTTAGTCTTGTGTTCCCCTGTCTGTGGTTTGTAATTATGTTTTAGTCTGGTTGTTTGTTATTGTTTTCCCAGTACTCTGTGCTCTATTGTTTCTGTCTACCACACCTGTGTCTTGTTTGTAAATTACCCTCTGTGTCTTGTCAATTAGTCTTGTGTATATAGTCCTGTCTGTCCTGCCCTGCTGTGCGCGGTCATTGTTAAATGTTACCTGTGTGTGTTAGTCATGTATGTACCTTGTCGTTAAGTAAACTGTTCATCGTCACGCTCTGTCTCCGGTCTCATCAATACTCTGCCATCTGGGTCCATCATGCCAAAGAAGCGTACCAAGCGTAACAGGAAATCAACGATCAGGCTGGGATCTAAAATATCCCTTTGAGGCACCCAAGAACGCTCTTCTATCCCGTACCCCTCCCAATCCACCAAGAACTGAAACCCCCTACCCCTCCGCCTACAACCCAGTATCCTCCGCACCGTGTAAATGGGTTGACCGCCAATAAACCGGGGCGGAGGAACCACAGGCAGTGGCGGGGCCAAGGGCGATGAGAGGAATGGCTTCAACAGGGACACATGAAACGTCGGATGAACCCTCATAGAGCTCGGAAGTCGTAGCTTGTAAGCCACTGGATTAACCCGATGAATCACTTTAAATGGTCCTATAAAGCGAGGAGCCAGCATCTTGGATTCCACCCGGAGAGGGAGATCCCGGGTGGAAAGCCAAACCCGCTGCCCTGGACGGTAAACTGGAGCCGGACGACGCTTACGGTTAGCCTGCCGTTGGGTACTAACCGAAACCTTCTGTAGCGCCTTCCGAACCTGTTTCCACGTCCTGCGACAGCGAGCCACATGTGCCTGGGCCGAGGGCACCTCCGCCTCCTGCTCCTGCTCGGGAAACAGAGGAGGTTGAAAACCATACTGGCACTGAAAGGGAGACATACCGGTAGAAGAGGAGAGAAGGGTATTATGCGCGTACTCAGCCCAAGCCAACCTCCTACTCCACGTTGCCGGACTACCGGCAACGTAACATCTCAAGACCCCCTCCAAATCCTGGTTGACCCTCTCCGTCTGCCCGTTCGACTGTGGATGGAACCCAGACGACAGACTGACAGAGGCGCCGAGGCCGGCGGCAAACGCCTTCCAGAACCTGGAGGCGAACTGAGGACCCCGGTCCGACACGATATCTACTGGCAGCCCGTGGACCCGAAAGACATGCTGTATAATTAAATCAGCAGTCTCCCGGGCCGAAGGAAGCTTGGGGAGAGGGACAAAGTGAGCCGCCTTAGAGAACCGATCCACCACCACCAAGATGTTGGTGAATCCGTCCGAAAGGGGAAGACCAGAAATAAAGTCCAGAGATATGTGTGACCAGGGTCGTTTAGGAATAGGAAGTGGTCGGAGGAGACCCGCCGGTGCCCGTCGAGAGGTCTTACTACGTGCGCACACCGGACAGGCCGCCACAAAGGAACGCGTATCCCCCTCCACTGTCGGCCACCAGAACCTCCTACGGATAAATTCCAGGGTCCTGGTTGCCCCTGGGTGGCTGGTGAGGGATGACGCATGTGCCCACTGTAGCAAGCGTGAGCGCGCCACCTTGGGAACATACGACCGTCCCGGAGGACCCCCACCAGGATCGGGCTCCCGCGTTAGCGCCGACCTTACCACCTTCTCTATGCCCCAAGACACGGGTGCCAAAATCAAGGCCGGTGGAATAATGGGATGGGGCTGCTCCTCCCGACCAGGAAGATCAAACTGGCGCGACAACGCGTCAGGTTTGATATTCTTGGAGCCGGGTCTATAGGAGATGGTATATCGAAATCGTGTGAAGAACAACGTCCACCTGGCCTGGCGAGCGTTAAGGCGTTTAGCCCCTTGGATGTAAGCCAAGTTCTTATGATCAGTCCAAATAATGAAAGGATGTGCCGCCCCCTCTAACCAATGTCTCCACTCCTCCAGTGCCAATTTGATCGCCAATAACTCCCGATTACCCACGTCGTAATTACGCTCGGCTGGTGACAGACGGCGAGAAAAAAAAGCACACGGGTGCACTTTCCCATCCTTTAAGCATCTCTGAGAGAGCACCCCCCCCACCGCGACGTCAGAGGCATCCACCTCCACAATGAACGGAACCTCCGCGTCATGGCGGATCAATACAGGAGCGGATGTAAAACGACGTTTAAGATCGCAGAAGGCCGACTCAGCCCTAGGCGACCATTCAAAGCCAGGGAGAGAGGCCTTAGTGAGAGCTGTTAAGGGATTGGCTAAGGCGCTAAAATTGCGAATAAAGCGCCTGTAAAAATTTGCAAAGCCCAAAAAACGTTGTAACCCCTTGAGCGACGAAGGCCGTGGCCAGTCCAAAACTGCACTCACCTTGGCTGGATCCATGCGCAGATCGCCCTTCGTCAACACAAAGCCCAGGAAGGACACGGTGTCCGTGTGAAACACACACTTCTCAGCCTTAACGAATAGTTGATGCTTGAGGAGACGGTCTAGCACCTCCCGAACGTGCATTTGGTGTTGCACCATATCGCGAGAAAAAAATCAGGATATCATCTAAGTAGACAAACACCGACACCCCAATCAAGTCTCGCAGCACGTCGTTAACCAGGGCTTGGAAGACTGCCGGAGCATTAGCCAAACCAAAGGGCATGACCAAATACTCATAGTGCCCATTGGGTGTGTTAAATGCAGTCTTCCACTCGTCTCCCTCTCTAATCCTGACCAGGTTGTATGCATTACGTAAGTCAAGTTTAGAAAAGACCTGTGCCCCCTGTAAGCACTCAAAGGCCGTGTCCATGAGGGGTAAAGGATATCGGTTCTTGATGGAAACGTCATTCAATCCCCTATAATCAATGCATGGGCGCTGATCCCCATCCTTTTTATCAACAAAGAAGAAGCCAGCGCCGGCAGGGGAAGTGGAAGGGCGTATGTGGCCCGCAAGCAATGCCTCCTCTATGTAGGTGTTCATGGCCAAGGTTTCGGGGCGTGAGAGAGAGAACATTCGCCCGCGAGGCGGGGAGGTACCGGGTAGAAGATTAATGGGACAGTCGTATGATCTATGAGGCGGAAGTGCTTTAGCACGCGTCTTGCTAAAAACGTCCGCCAGGTCCCAATAGATCTCAGGCACCCCTATTAAATCGGGATTAGAGGGTAGATCAGAATCTGCCACGCTCCCCACCATCCTGGAGAAAGAAGGAGGAGACAAAAGAGAAGAGGGGGGGGGAGACAAGGGTTTGGGCAAACTCCCGCTGACGATCGACTTGACGTCGGCCGCCGTTGAGAGTTCGCCCGTGCTCCAATTAATGACACGAACACATGACGACAACCAGGGATGACCCAACACCATGACAGAATAGGGGGAAAAGATGACAAAAAATTTAACCCATTCCCACTCCCCACCCTCCACCCGGTTGTGTAAGGGAACTGTGCGCTGGGTGACGCTCCCACTGCCCAGAGGCCAACCGTCCAGGGCATAAACTGGTAAGGGAACCCCTAAATCCTCCACTGGGGTTCCCCACTCCTTCACCAATCCCACGTGAATAAAATTGCCCGCCGCCCCTGAGTCAATGAGAGCCTTAGTTCCCCTAATGTCACCCCCACAGTTGATCGCCACCTCAAAAAATGTACGAGAATCCGTGGTTTTGGCAGGAATGAGCCCACCTGCTGGCGCCTTTTCGAAGCCCGACGGCGCACCTTCCATCCCCGATTGGCGCCGAGCCGATACAGCCTGGACCCGACAGCTGCCGAAGCGGTGACCGGTGCGGCCGCACCGGAAGCAGCGTCGCTCTTTGATGAAGCGCTGCCTCTCGTCGTCCGAGAGCGACAACGCTCCAAGCTGCATGGCTTCATCACCCAGTGGCCCACTCGTGTAATGCATGGAATTATCAACACCAGGAGAAGAAGGAAAACATACCTGGGGCTGGGTGTTGTTGACATGCTCCTTCTCCCTCTCCCGGTGCCGATTGTCCATCTTGATGGTGGTGTTGATCAGCACTTCCAGCTGCTCGGGGATCTCACGCGCGGAGAGCGCATCTCGCATCCGCGCTGAGAGTCCCCTGACGAACAGAACCACGCAGACGTTCTCCGCCCAAGCTGTCTCCCGAGCCAAGATCCGAAAATTGATAGCATAAGCTGCGACTGTGCGGAGGCCCTGCCGGCAGTCGTGAAGACGACCACCAGCCTCGAAGATCGAGAGTACCCGGGAAGTATCGAATACTCTTCTCAATTCCCGGGTAAAGGCGTCCAGACTGTCGCAGATTATCGCCCCTGCCTCTAATTCCGCCGTAGCCCAGGAGAGAGCTTGACCGGTGAGCAGTGTGATAATATACGCTACCTGCGCTGTCTCCGATGGAAATGATCGTGGTTGCAGCCGGAAAACGAGTAGACACTGGGTGATGAATTCCCGACAACCATCCGGTGATCCGTCATAGCGAGCGGGCGCCTGCAGATGTGGTTCGCGGGACCGCTCCTGGACCCCGAACACCCCCCGACTCTCCTCTGCGTGGAGCGCTGCTTCTCCCGCCGCCGACTGAACACCAGCCACTCCTTCTTGGGCTTGTCGGGCTGTGGCCAACGCCGACTGCGCCACCGCTTGGGATGATCCGACGACCCCATTGAGTCGGATTAACTCGGCGCTGACCAGCTGCTGATGTTCCTCCATCCGTGTCTGGGCTGCTCCCTGCGTCCGGAGCATCTCCATGATGGCCTCCATGGAATTCTGATGGTCAGGTCTTCTGTCAGAATGCAGGTAGGTGAATTCCAATGGGTGAAGGCAATCACAGAGACAGAGAGTGTTTACTCTTGAACAGGTTCGACTTTAATAGTAAGAACACAGAGTAAATTCTAAGAGAGAACAAGTGCTAAGCACAAGTGGAAAATAAGGTAAATGGGAGCTTATTGGAGGTCCAGAGTAGAACCGTCCGCGTTATCCCCGAACGCAATTAGTGAAGACCTGACAATGGACAAGCAGAAGAGAGGTATGTTACATAGACACCAGATACCAACATTCCACACACACCCCCGTGACAGCCAATCAGGAACCACCCCTAAGTGACAGCACTAATTGACAGGGAAATGACAGGTGACAAGCCCAGTGACATATGCCAGGAATGTGGGTGGTCACCGACCGAGGTCAGTGTCCAGAACGTAACACAGTATATACTGTATAGAGACATAATAACATAATATACTGTATAGAGACATAATATACTGTATAGAAAGAAACATAATATACTGCATAGAGACATAATATACTGTATAGAGACATAATATACTGCATAGAGACATAATATACTGTATAGAGACATAATATACTGTATAGAGACATAATATACTGTATAGAGACATAATAACATAATATACTGTATAGAGACATAATATACTGTATAGAAAGAAACATAATATACTGCATAGAGACATAATATACTGTATAGAGACATAATATAATGTATATAGACATAATATACTGCATAGAGACATAATATACTGTATAGAGACATAATATACTGTCTATACTGCATAGAAACATAATATACTGTATAGAGACATAATATACTGCATAGAGACATAATATACTGTATAGAAACATAATATACTGTATAGAAACATAATATACTGTATAGAGACATAATATACTGTATAGAGACATAATATACTGTATAGAGACATATACTGTATAGAGACTTAATATACTGTATAGAGACATAATATACTGTATAGAAACATAATATACTTTATAGAGACATAATATACTGCATAGAGACATAATATACTGTATAGAGACATAATATACTGTATAGAGACATAAGAGACATAATATACTGTATAGAGACATAATATACTGTATAGAAACATAATATACTGTATAGAGACATACTGTATAGAGACATAATAACATAATAACATAATAACATAATATACTGTATAGAGACATAATATACTGTATAGAGACATAATATACTGTATAGAAACATAATATACTGTATAGAAACATAATATACTGTATAGAGATAATATACCGTATAGAGACATAATATACTGTATAGAGACATAATATACTGTATAGAGACATAATATACTGTATAGAGATAATATACCGTATAGAAACATAATATACTGTATAGAAACATAATATACTGTATAGAGACATAATATACTGTATAGAAACATAATATACTGTATAGAGACTTAATATACTGTATAGAGACTTAATATACTGTATATAGACATAATATACTGTATAGAGACATAATATACTGTATAGAGACATAATAACATAATATACTGTATAGAAACATAATATACTTGATTTGATTTGTGTTATTATTCTAATTTGTGACCTGTCCTGTCTAAATGTTTAAATGTTGAGCGATTTGCAGTGTCTAATTTCCCACGGGATAATAAAAGTATTTTTATTCTATCTATTCTATTCTATTCTATACTGTATAGAAACATAATATACTGTATAGAGACATACTATACTGTATAGAGACATAATATACTGTATAGAGACATAATATACTGTACAGAGACATACTATACTGTATAGAGACATACTGTAATATATTGTATAGACATAATATACTGTATAGAGACACACTATACTGTATAGAGACATAATATACTGTATAGAGACATAATATACTGTATAGAGACATAATATACTGTATAGAGACATACTATACTGTATAGAAACATAATATACTGTATAGAGACATAATATACTGTATAGAGACATAATATACTGTACAGAGACATAATATACTGTATAGAGACATACTATACTGTATAGAAACATAATATACTGTATAGAGACATAATATACTGTATAGAGACATAATATACTGTATAGAGACATAATATACTGTATAGAGACATAATATACTGTATAGAGACATACTATACTGTATAGAAACATAATATACTGTATAGAGACATAATATACTGTATAGAGACATAATATACTGTATAGAAACATAATATACTGTATAGAGACATAATATACTGTATAGAGACATAATATACTGTATAGAGACATAATATACTGTATAGAGACATAATATACTGTACAGAGACATAATATACTGTATAGAAACATAATATACTGTATAGAAACATAATATACTGTATAGAGACATACTGTAATATATTGTATAGACATAATATACTGTATAGAGACATAATATACTGTATAGAAACATAATATACTGTATGGAGACATAATATACTGTATAGAAACATAATATACTGTATAGAAACATAATATACTGTAGAAACATAATATACTGTATAGAGACATAATATACTGTATAGAAACATAATATACTGTATAGAGACATAATATACTGTACAGAGACATAATATACTGTATAGAAACATAATATACTGTATAGAAACATAATATACTGTATAGAGACATAATATACTGTATAGAAACATAATATACTGTATAGAAACATAATATACTGTATAGAGACATAATATACTGTACAGAGACATACTATACTGTATAGAGACATACTGTAATATATTGTATAGACATAATATACTGTATAGAGACACACTATACTGTATAGAGACATAATATACTGTATAGAGACATAATATACTGTATCATCATTAGGTGGCTTCTTCGTTCCGAAGGTTGCCTATCACTCTCCAACCCATTCTGTCCCCACTTCTTCTCTCCAACTCCGTGACTCCGCCTCTCACTCCACTCCAATCACAGACATCGTCTACCCAGCCTCTTCTTGGTCTTCCACTTCCTCTCTTTCCATCCACCTTCCCCATCACCACCTTCTTGAACATCTCCCCGCTGGATCCTCTCAGAACATGCCCGCACAACTCCATCTTTCTCTTTTTCAACCTCTCCAGCAGCTGTCCCCCTTGCATATCCGCTCTTCTCAGTACCTCCTCATTCTTGATCTTATCCTTCCATGTTATCTTCAGCATCTTCCTCAGTGTCCACATTTCAAAAGAGTCTATCATCCTCTTTGCCTCTTCATTCAGCGTCCATGCTTCTGCTCCGTATGAAAAGACTGACATAACATACGTTTCCAAAATCCTGGTCTTCGTTTTCCAACTTATGTTTCTTCTCAATAATTCTTTATGGTTCCAGAATGCGCCCTTTGCAATTCCGGTTCTTCTCTTAATGTCCATGTTAGCTCTTCCACCTTCACTGATCCAGCTTCCAAGGTACATGTACTCCTTCACTTGTTCAAGTTTTTCTCCATCCACCTGTATTTTACAAACAGTTCCTGGTGTTTTTTCAATGATCATTACTTTAGTTTTCTTTGTGTTTAGTGACATTCCATAGTTTTTGCATTCGACATTCAGCTTATTCATCATGTCCTGTAGATCTTCTTGACAGTTACAGACTATAGCAGTGTCATCCGCGTATCTTATATTGGTGATGTTCTCTTGGTGATGTATAGAGACATAATATACTGTATAGAGACATACTATACTGTATAGAAACATAATATACTGTATAGAGACATAATATACTGTATAGAAACATAATATACTGTATAGAGACATAATATACTCAGTATATTATATTATGTTTCTATATTATACTGTATAGAGACATAATATACTGTATGGAGACATAATATACTGTATAGAAACATAATATACTGTATAGAAACATAATATACTGTATAGAGACATACTGTAATATATTGTATAGACATAATATACTGTATAGAGACATAATATACTGTATAGAAACATAATATACTGTATGGAGACATAATATACTGTATAGAAACATAATATACTGTATAGAAACATAATATACTGTATAGAAACATAATATACTGTATAGAAACAAACATAATATACTGTATAGAAACATAATATACTGTATAGAAACATAATATACTGTATAGAGACATAATATACTGTATAGAAACATAATATACTGTATAGAAACATAATATACTGTATAGAGACATAATATACTGTATAGAAACATAATATACATGGTGTTTATCTGGTTGTTTAGCAGCCTCCTCTTCTCCCTCTTTCTTTCTGAGAATCTAAAATCTTTCACCTAAAAATCAGGGCCCTCATTTATCAATGGTGCGTACGCACAGATATGTGCGTAACCCGTGCACACGATCATTTCTAAGCAAAGTGTGTGACTTATCAATTTGAACGTGTGCTTGACTTTGTGCGCAGCTCTGACCATGCGTACCTGGCGCCCGGTGGTAGAATATTATTATTGCAATGCGGAAATAAGCTTCCGTGCATTACTTCCAACACTGGCGCGTGTTCTGTATGAACCGTAATTCATTATAGTTCATTGTAAAATAGCGACAGTAGTGTAATTATAACCTGCTCACACGCGAACAAGAGGTTGGCAGACGCAGAACACCCACCTCCAAATGCGATTAAATATTGTTTCAAATAAAAAGCGAAATACTATTATTTTGTGTGTCATGTACTTTCCAAATAAGATTGGTCACAATGAAATGCTTTCTACTTCAATTTGTTGGTTAGAATAGATGACCTCCGTTGAAACTTCACTGAGACTAACAGTCTATTTGTGAGCTCCCGCACAGACGTAATAATAATAATAATAATAATAGCTTAATTTTATATAGCGCCATTCAAGAGACCCACGGTCGCTTTACATAGATAGGGGGGGAAATAACAAAGTAACAAACATAGTGGACAGACACAACATATAAATATGATGATGGAATTCAAGTTCAAGTTTGTATTGGTCACATATAGGCAGGCTACACATGGCATAGGCTACATCAGGGCTATTCAACTGGCGGCCCGCGGGGAAGATCCGGCCTGCCAAGCAATTTGGACCGGCCCGCGGAAGATTTCCCAAAAAAAGAAAGAAAATGTATATATATATTTTTTTGCGAGGCCCCCCTTCCTGCAAGGCCCTTTTTCATCACAGACCTAAAATCTAGTTTTGCTTACATGCTTATATATTTCACATTAGACATGAAGCACTTTTTCATAAGCTCAGCTGCACTATAAATGTGTTTTTTGTTAACACTTTAACTGCCGAAAACGCCGGAACTCGTCATTCCCCGCCAATGCTCAAGTTGCCGAGGACGCCGTAACTCGTCTTTGATATCAATATTTAAAAAATCTGTGATCGAAATCATATTTCCGTTCCGGAGCCTTGACACACAGTGCTGATCTCCTCTCAACCCTCTAGCGGTTCAAGAGTGCCATCTGGTGGCCGATCGGCAGATCGAAACCGGATATCAACCTTTAACCCGGCAGGACTCACTCCATATGGGGTCCGGGCACTCGCTAATGTTAGAGAGACTCTGTCTTCACACAGTGAACATCGATCGGTGGAAATAACTCGAAAAAACAACATGATTTGGACGTATATACTATTATACAACCTGGAAATAGATCGGGCATTTCAACATCCCATAATCGAAAACTGTCTACTCCACGCTGATCGCCCAACGGCCCGAGGAGACTGGGGTGAGTTTTAGCGTGTAGTATTACCGTGTTCGATATAAACTGCTATGATGAACATATGACCCACATTAGATGAATGGTATAACGTTGCCCACGGAATTATAAACGCCCCCTCGCCCATCCGGTCAACATCAGATGACGTGTAGTAAATTCTAGAAGTACGTCCAGTTGAAATTTTTGATCTCGCACAGATTCCTACCAAACTGTATTTGATCATCAATATAATGCATTTGGGGCTATAAATCACGTTCTGGAGAAAGCTGCAGAAAGAGATGAAAACATACTTATACTTTAGACCATATTTTAGTATGAATATGTGAATGAAAAAGTTTAACGTTGCTACACCATGAACAATACATATAGGACATTGAATGGGCCCTAATAATGGCAATCTAGCAATATAATTTAAAAAGTTATAGCCCTGCAAAGAAGGGGAACTTCTCCATGTTAAATAGAGCTGGCAAGGGATGGTATATCATGAATTTAACCTTGGGCAATCAAAGTGTTAAAGTGTTGATGTTAGAATGTTCAGATGCACATCATGCACTTGTTTGTTTTTTATTTTATTTTTATATTGAAATGTTGAAGAGGAGATGTAACATCAAATGAAGCACTTTTTGCAGGAGATGTTGCAGATGTGGCACATAAATGAAGCACTTTTTTTGAAAAGTATACTACTTTTGCAATGTAATTAAATAAAAGTTGTGAAAATGTGGTTGCGTGTTGTGTCAAGTGTACATATATTCATAGCACGGGGAGGCGCCGTGGCAGTCCGGCCCCTGGCTCCTTGGGTTTCTGACAATGTGGCCCCCTGAACAATTTAGTTGAATAGCCCTGGGCTACATCATACATGGCAGTGAGATTCATTGTTCTTGTATATGCTCTCGTATTATTGTTTATATAGGCAACCTAACACCGACATCAAAATAGATTGTATGCCTCTACAAATCATATGCAGGTAGAAAATTGACGGAAAATCCATCGCGATTTGGAATAAAATTGAGGAGAACTTTAATCCCTGGGTATTAATCGAACGAAACGGGAAAAGTCATATTCCAGCACGGTCTTTATTAGTGTTTGCGCTGCCCAGGCAGCAATGGTTAATAGATTTCATATCCGACATCAACACATCACCGTACGTGTACACGTCTCTGTCAGCCTGTCGCGTATTTCTCCCATAACACGCTTCGCTCGGCTTAGTCCACTTTTCCACATTTCATGGGGGTGTTCCATATATTTCATGGGGGTGTTCCATATTAATATATTAATATGGTTAATTCCGGGCGGTTCTATATGCAAATACTTAAAAGCGTGCACGAGCGCAGAGCGTAGAACAAATGGTATTTATCAACACGGAGTGTGCGTAGAACCTGTGTACGCACGTTTGATAAATCCTGATTTTTCTGTGCGTACACACATTCTAAATGCTGTGCTTAAAAACGAAAATAGAACACTTTCTACGCATTGTTGATAAATGAGGGCCCAGGATTCCAAATTCGGATTCCGATTAGAGGTCTTAATGACCTCAAGACAGAAAACAATTGGTCAAACCTGGGAAAATACATGTATATATATATACATAGCAACAATTATGTTGTTAGTTTATAGTATATAGTTACAATATAGCTAGGATATGTCATATAGTATATGATATATATCTACTTATTACATGGCGTTTAAAAATTCGGCAAAATGCTTGATTGTGATTGGTCAATAACGCTCCGTTGCCCCTAGCAGCGGTCAATTATTTCTCGATAATTCACCGCTGCTAGGGGCAACGCGCAATAATGACCGCTGTTAGGGGCAACGGAGTGCTATTGACCAATCACAATCAAGCATTTTGATCGCAGTCACGAAAGGGGCTAAGCTTTACCATATGCACAGCTGCACTGCATCAGGTGCAATCAAGTCCACACACCTGCCGACGCCAGAGGAGCAACAGAACAACCGCATCTGCATTTGATCTCGTCTTGTCGACGGTGTAAAATGAATTACGTATATTGTTAGTAAGTTAGCCCTGTAATAGGCGGGATAATGTATAGCTATACTCGGTCATTGTCGCAAAATAATTGACCTTCACTGCGTTTAGAACACCTCGGCGCGGCGCCTCGGTGTTCCAGAACGCAGTGTCAGTCAATTATTTTGCGACAATGACCGAGTATAGCTATACATTATCCCTTACTTAGTCACCTATATTCTACTGTGAATGTCTCCAGACATCTCTTGGCAGAGCCTGAGGTGTGGCCAGCAGTAACAACCTCTCCCCTATCCTCACTCAACACCAAAACTAAAAATATAAACAAAGTGCAATACCCAGGGGGCTCTTTTGCCTATAGAGGTCGCTGTTTGACTGCATTACCGATTCTACCTTTTTACCTGTGTGTCCACCAGGTCAGATCAGAACCTCGTCTCCTGTGTGTCTACCTACCCACTACTCTGTCCCCCTGCTGACCCTGGGTCAGATCCCACCAGAACCTCCTCTCCTGTGTGTCCACCTACCCACTACTCTGTCCCCCTGCTGACCCTGGATCAGATCCCACCAGAACCTCGTCTCCTGTGTGTCTACCTACCCACTACTCTGTCCCCCTGCTGACCCTGGGTCAGATCCCACCAGAACCTCCTCTCCTGTGTGTCTACCTACCCACTACTCTGTCCCCCTGCTGACCCTGGGTCAGATCCCACCAGAACCTCCTCTCCTGTGTGTCCACCTACCCACTACTCTGTCCCCCTGCTGACCCTGGATCAGATCCCACCAGAACCTCGTCTCCTGTGTGTCTACCTACCCACTACTCTGTCCCCCTGCTGACCCTGGGTCAGATCCCACCAGAACCTCCTCTCCTGTGTGTCTACCTACCCACTACTCTGTCCCCCTGCTGACCCTGGGTCAGATCCCACCAGAACCTCCTCTCCTGTGTGTCCACCTACCCACTACTCTGTCCCCCTGCTGACCCTGGGTCAGATCCCACCAGAACCTCCTCTCCTGTGTGTCTACCTACCCACTACTCTGTCCCCCTGCTGACCCTGGGTCAGATCCCACCAGAACCTCCTCTCCTGTGTGTCTACCTACCCACTACTCTGTCCCCCTGCTGACCCTGGGTCAGATCCCACCAGAACCTCCTCTCCTGTGTGTCTACCTACCCACTACTCTGTCCCCCTGCTGACCCTGGATCAGATCCCACCAGAACCTCGTCTCCTGTGTGTCTACCTACCCACTACTCTGTCCCCCTGCTGACCCTGGGTCAGATCCCACCAGAACCTCCTCTCCTGTGTGTCTACCTACCCACTACTCTGTCCCCCTGCTGACCCTGGGTCAGATCCCACCAGAACCTCCTCTCCTGTGTGTCCACCTACCCACTACTCTGTCCCCCTGCTGACCCTGGGTCAGATCCCACCAGAACCTCCTCTCCTGTGTGTCCACCCACTACTCTGTCCCCCTGCTGACCC
>NW_028173452.1:0-15000 GCF_963971535.1 Notolepis coatsorum
GTGTGTATTCATCCACAATCTATAGCTCAACATGAAACAATTCGCAATTAATCGTCAAATAATTACGTATAATTTTATTTCAACCAAAAATGCTTAAACAATAATGTTAGTGATAGAAGATAACTAATTTTGTGCAAAAATGGAAAGCTTGCCAATGTTCACGAGGCAGAATTATTACAATAGCCGATAATACATTTTCCCAATGACAAATCCCTATACGGGTGGACCGCACGGGAAACTAAAGTGACGTCAGACTACACCTCGCTATACAGACAGTCAACCATTTCACTGCCACACAACAGATGGTTAACCCTTTCACAGCCACACTACATAAGGTTAACCATTTCCCTACCACACTACAGCAGGTTAACCCTTTCACTACCACACTACAGACGGTTAACCCATTTCACTACCACACTACAAAAGGGTTAAGTAAGTACTGAAGGACCCACACCACCCGGGCAACAAACACTTCGTACGGCTGCACTCGGGCAGGCGTTTCAGCGTCATGCCCACCCGGACAAACAGACTGAAGTTTAGTTTTATCCTTTATCCCAGGGCCATATGTGCACTAAACTCAGCTAAATTTAAAACAACAGTCTCCCTTGCACCCCCCCCCCCCTACCCCCCCCCCCATGCACACGCACACACAACATTAAGGGATAGTGCAATTATCTTTTACACCCCCCTGTTTATATTAATGTTATTACTCCTGTTTTTATATTTAATACTGTGTTTAGGACTGTGTTTTTATATTTTTACTAGCACCTAGGGCTGCATTTTAAATTTTGTTGTAACAACTGTAACAATGACAATAAAGATCTATTCTATTCTATTCTATTCTATTCTATTCTATTCTATTCTATTCTATTCTATCTAAGGGCCCTGGGAGATGGAACAGGAGATAGGCAGCCTTTTTTTTTTTTTTTTTAAATACCTACACCGGTATCTGGTTAGATTCGGCGTGTGGTAGAAGAGCATCTAGATACAGTGGCAGTGGGGGTGATACAATGTGCCTATTGTTCCGGCAGCCACCTGCCGGATGTAATTGTGTCACTGGCTTATTTATATTTCCTTTTCAAATGCGCTATGACTTGTAGAATAAGCAGCCGCAGATGACACATTCAGGCAGAGCACACTGTATGTGTCTGCATTTGAAAGATGTGAAATATGGCTGTGACATATTCAATTCTTAAATATTTTTTTTACAGGATTCTTCTAGCTGGTTGTATGAAAACCAATAAGCAGACTTGTTGACAAAGCACTTCACCCCCCCCCCCCAAAAATAAAATGCCGATTTATTTTGCACCTAATCTCACACGCACCTAAAAACTCCAAACGGTGTTGCACACGTTCGTTCAGTTTGGCAGTTATTAAGAGTGAACGTGTTTGAATGTGGCCACCGGTGCTGTCGTCTGGGGCATCTGTGAAGCGGTAAGGTAGCAGAGACAAGGTATTGCTATTTTGTCATCTCCATCACTTCATGGAGCCGCGCACAACACAAGGTATTCAAGGACATGGATTCATCACCGGTGATCATATTCAAACTCATTTACTCTCAATAACTGTCAACCTAAATGACTGTGTTGAGAGTTTTGGACGTGCGTGCGATTATGTGCAAAAATAAACCAGCATTGTTTTTCTTTTGGTGAAGTGCCCCTTTAACCCTTTCACTACCACACTACAGAAGGTTAACCGTCTGTAGTTGTGTGGTAGTGAAATGGGTTAACCTTCTGTATTGTCGCAGTGAAAAGGGTTAACCTTCTGTGGTGTGGTAGTGAGCGGGTTATCGTGAGGTAAGTGTTGTTGTTGTCGTCAGAGTTGTTTATGTGTATTTTGTAGGCCGTTTCCCCGCCCTCCTGGTGCGTCTAATGAGCACGGAGAGAAATGGATGCGGCTGTTGGGACACGGGGCTGGTTTGCTACGTAATTCAAACGAGGCTAAAGCCATCAATAATATACTTTAGTCAGTCGCGAGGTGCAGATTAGTGCTTACAGCATGGCTTCAGACGCACAGCCCCCTGCATTATAAAGCACCATTAAAGAATCCAAAAATGGCTCCATTTTCTTATTCCACCTGCTAATGAAGATTTATGGGCGCGGCAGTGTTGCATTATGGATAGTCTACCACCAGCAGCAGGGGAAGGAGAAGGAGAGATTGAACGAGACGCACACACACACACGCACGCACGCACACACGCACACCACACACACACACACACACACACACACACACACACACACACACACACACACACACCACACACACACACACACCACACACACACACCCCACACACACACACACACCACACACACACACACACACAGAGAGTACGAGTTTTGAGGCTTGCTTACACCAACAGGCGTGACATGCCATTAACCCTTTCACTACCACACTACAGAAGGTTAACCTTTCACTATAGTGTGGCAGTGAACGGGTTATTATGCACATGTACTGTACGTGCCCATGCGGTATCGTTCCCAGTCAGGTTTATGAAGCGTGACCTAACTACATATGCATATGATAAAGTGTGATTGATTTACTAACATCTCTCACATCTAAAAAGACAAGGCGTGATACAATGAAATCGCATTCAGATGAGGGAGGTCTGAGTGATGGAATGAATCGAAACGTGCCTCCCGGACAACTTATAATGGAGCAGAAATCGAAAAAGCAAAATGTTATTATTTATACACTTGTACTGGATGTTTCTCCAAGCGTGATGTTTCAGACTGGAGATATCTAGGTTACATCACAGAACGTGGAGGGGAAAAAGGTGTGCCAAAACAAGTGAGATGTTCGACAAAATCTCATTCCCATGGGCGTCTAAAAGCAGCCGCCTACCAGTCGTCCCTAGGAACACAATTGGCAGTGTGTTCGCAGGTGGGAAGCCGGTGGAGTATGAGTCATGGTCGTTGCAATAGCGACTCCTACTGGTCGGTCGGGGAGGCCTGTTCAGCGGGGAGGGTTATCTGGGGGGGAGATAGCATGAACCTCCAACCGCACGTGTAACACTCTCCCAGTGAAACTCCTAGCTGTCAGGTGAAAAGATGTGGCTGGCGATTCCACATGTATCGGAGGAGGCGTGTGGTCGTCTACACCCTCCCCAGACCAACAGAGGAGGCATGTGGTCGTCTACACCCTCCCCAGACCAACAGAGGAGGCATGTGGTCGTCTACACCCTCCCCAGACCAACAGAGGAGACATGCGGTCGTCTACACCCTCCCCAGACCAACAGAGGAGGCATGTGGTCGTCTACACCCTCCCCGGACCAACAGAGGGGGTATGCGGTCGTCTACACCCTCCCCGGACCAACAGAGGAGACATGTGGTCGTCTACACCCTCCCCAGACCAACAGAGGAGACATGTGGTCGTCTACACCCTCCCCAGACCAACAGAGGAGACATGTGGTCATCTACACCCTCCCCAGACCAAAAGAGGAGACATGTGGTCATCTACACCCTCCCCAGACCAACAGAGGAGGCATGTGGTAGTCTCTACACCCTCCCCAGACCAACAGAGGAGGCATGCGGTCGTCTACACCCTCCCCGGACCAGTGACCATGGTGCACACGGGGAGTTGGCATGACGACTAAATCGGGGTGAAAATGAGAGGAACGGGAAAAAGGGGGGAAATAAATCTCATTCCACTTGACTTTAAAAAGGCCCCAGAAGTCGGCGGACATTCCCAAACCCCGAAGCTCGGAAAATCAATCAGAGACATATAAACGAAACGTCCACGCGGGCCTGTTGTATACGGCCCGCCTCGCTGTGCCCAGGTTAGCTTTCATCATCAGTGATCCCTCGCTACTATTCAACGGCCCACCGACTGCTCCTTCTCATGGCCCTGAGAGCCTTTGATATGGACAGGTGTGGAACCACCGCCCCACCTGCCTCACCGCCGCCGCCCCAGTGATTCGGTTTGCAGTCCACTGGGTTCGTGAATTGATTCCTTTGCTTTGACTCCTTAAATTGGTGTTGGAGAGCGGCCATCTCTCTCTCAAAAAAAAGAAAAAAGATAAATAAAGAAAAGAGCTCCCATCAAATCAAATGGAAATCTAATAGAGGGGGGTAATGGAAACGGATGGCGGGTGACCTGCGGTTCAGACTGTGTGAAGGTGATGATTCCACGTCTCTCTCTCTCCCTCTGCCGAGCCCCACCTACGTGTGTCCCCCCTGGGCTCCTCGGGCCAGCAGCCCTCCCTACAGGGCAGCCCGGGGGGCAGCAGCTGTGTGATACAGGTCCAAGGTCACCTTTCTAAGACATGTGTCAGAATTGCACCTGATGGCGACATAATTATCACGAAGCCTCCGGCGCGGCCTCGCCTTCCTACCTCCTCTCCTCTCCTCTCCTCTCCTTTGTCCTCCTCTCTTCCCTTTTCCTCTCCTCTCTCTTCTCCTCCTCTCCTCTCCTCTCTCCTTTGTCCTCCTCTCTTCCCTTTTACTCTCCTCTCTCTTCTCCTCCTCTCCTCTCCTCTCTCCTTTGTCCTCCTCTCTTCCCTTTTCCTCTCCTCTCTCTTCTCCTCTCCTCTTGTCCTCCTCTCTTCCATTTTCCTCTCCTCTCTCTTCTCCTCCTCTCCTTTCCTCCTCTCCTCTCTCCTCTCTTCTCCTCCTCTCATTTCCTCCTCTCCTCTCCTCTCTTCTCCTCCTCTCCTCTCCTCCTCTCCTCTCTCCTCTCTTCTCCTCCTCTCATTTCCTCATCTCCTCTCTCTTCTCCTCCTCTCCTTTCCTCCTCTCCTCTCTCATCTCTTCTCCTCCTCTCATTTCCTCCTCTCCTCTCCTCTCCTCTCCTCCTCTTCCCTCTCCTCTCCTCTCCTCCTCTCTTCTCCTCCTCTCCTCTCTTCTCTTCTCCTCCTCTTCCCCTCTCCTCTCCTCTCCTCTCTTCTCTTCTCCTCTCCTCTCCTATCAGCAGCAAAAGGTCTGGTCAAAGGGGAGTTTGGATGACTTTGGAACAGCTGAGATTGCATTCTTCACACAGTGTACTAGTACACTCCAGAGTTTGGCAGTGCGGCAGGAGATTGCGTGTGAGAGAGAAAAGAGAAAGAGGGCACACAGTAGGAGGTGACGAGGGGGACGAGGTCCATGAATATTAATGTGCTGTGCCATTCTGTCTGTCTGTTTCACTGACTGATACATGTTTATACAGGCAGCGGTGGAGTCTTCTATATCCTTTTTATGTCAACCTTTCTTCGCCACAAGTCAGACTTTGTTCTCTTACCCTACCTCTCCCTTTATCCTGCCACATTCTGAACCCTATTTCTTTAATATCTCTCTCTCTCTCTCTCTCTCTCTCTCTCTCTCTCTCTCTCTCTCTCTCTCTCTCTCTCTCTCTCTCTCTCTCTAGCTCTCACCCCTTCACAGCCCTGTCTAGACAGAAGGCGTTGAGGCTGACTTCGCCATATCTCTGATCGATGAATCACCCGGGGTAACACATGAACCACAACTGGGCAAGCTGTTTCCCTAGGAGCCACGCACGCAAGCACGTACGCACGCACGTACGCACGCACGCACGCACGCACACACGCACACACACACACACACACACACACACACACACACACACACACACACACACACACACACACACACACACACACACACACGCACACGCACACGCACACGCGCACGCGCACACGCACAAACAACACAATGCCTCTGGCTGAGTCAACATAAGATGGATGCATTCATTCAAACCTTTATTTGTTCTCGATATATGTCTTGATATATATCTTTTTAAGTACTTCTCGATGACTCGCACATTTGCTCAAGGTCATTCTTCTCTGGATCTCGTGTCTAATCTCACAATAGAACACGTTTTCTTTCTGGCCTTGACCACTTTGTATTACAAAGCCTAGAATGATAGCAATCATTCTCCCACTTATATACCTGTGTGTTGGAGTAGACCCAAATCACTTATAATTTTACACGGGCACCCTCCATTATCAGTCTCAGAACAGACTGACTTTGGGTTTTATATTATAAGACGTGCGAATATACATCACATTACCATTTTGGGTGAACACGGCTTTCCCCTCAGTCAGTCCCCCCCCCCCCCCCCCCCTCGATAGAAAGGCCATGATTAATAGTCAGCTAAATTCTTTGCTTTGAAGAGCCCTTGGAACGCGGGGCGAGGCGGCTACGGAGCAAGCAGAGCCTCGCAGCTCTCGTTCTGCGTTCAGCCTAGAATCCCCCCCCCCGCTCCTGAGATTGCCGTCTCCCAAGTGCACGTCTAGTCCAATTCGGCCCAGTGCTGATGGCCTGTTAAAATCCCAGTTCCTGGAGCACCAGCAGCTTCTAAAACATTCATCACTCCCCGCCCGCCCCTTGCTCTCCAGGTGGGGGCTCTCAAAGGATTTGACAGGGGGCTTTTTATTCGGTCCTATTGGAGGATTTAACAGGGTTTCTCCTTCCTCGGGGGGGGGTGGGGGGGGCAAGGGCAGGTACGAGAGTGCTTTCTAATCACACTTCTATCCCGCTCAGTGGTCAATTGGCTGCTTGGGTCAAGGCCCACAGGCTTTCCCGGGGTTCAGGTCCACGGCGCTTACAGCCGGCTCGACGGGAATGTCCGGAACAAAATGTCTACCCGGTCAGTGGATTACCAGTTTCTTAACAGTAGCCACATGCCGTGGAGAAAATTTACACTAATTCCCGCCGGGAACAGGGTCAGATAACCAGACAGCCTTTAGAATGGAGATGGGAGGGAGAGAAGGTAGGGAGGGAGGGTCAATGAGGGAGGGAGGGAGGGAGGGAGGGGAGGGGAGGGAGGGAGGGAGGGAGGGAGGGAGGGAGGGAGGAGGGAGGGAGGGAGGGAGGGAGGGAGGGAGAGGAAGTGAGAAGGAGGGAGAGGTATATGTATAGAGAGAGGGAAAGAGAGGGAGAAAGAGAGAGGGAGAGAGAGAGAGGGAGGGAGAGGGAGGGAGGGAGGGATACGGAGAGAGGGAGTGAGAGAGAGGGAGGGAGGGAGGGAGAGAAAGGGAGAGAGTCAAAGGGAGGGAGAGAGTGAAAGGGAGGGAGGGTCAAGGCGGGAGGGAGGGAGGGAGGGAGGTGGCCGCTCAGCAGAAATAGCTGAAATAACGTTATAATTCCATTTTCCTGAAGTAATTTTGAAATTTCAGAAACTGTGCCAGATAAAACGGGTACTTTTAGGAAAATTCATTGAGTGACAGAGCTGGAGCTCGACCGAGTGACGAGGATACATTTATTGAAAATGCCTAGGGGTCATGTGACCCCTTGTCGGCTGTGCTAGTGTTAACCGAGAGGAGCCCTTGGACACTCTGAACCTCAGCACTGCGGTTCCACAAGATGCTTCGCTCAACGCTAACGATTGTACCTCCAGGGAGCCACCTGTCAAACCTCTGACGTTTGCGGACGACACGACTACGATTATTGGTCTTGTTTTAGTGACGGGTCAGCCTACCGACCAAGGAGCCTGAACGCCTGGTCTTCCTGAGCAATTAACACAACCTGGAGCTCAACAGTTTCAAAGGCAACTACACCCGGTTTAAGAATTCATATACATGGCATTAAACACATGTAATCAAGACACATAGTAGTGCCATGTGAATCAGTCTGTGTAGTACTGCCCACGGGACGTGGAGTTATATTGTTGTGACCGAGAGGTTCCAAGCTTGCCGACTTGAGCAACAAAAAAACACCAAACACCAAACATACATATCCAGAACACTGGTCTTGTGACTCGTGACTCGTGTAGCAAAATCGGGCAGAAACTACCCCTAGGCTATTTCCGAGGCCATGGAAATAACATGGTTTGAGTTATTAACTTGGGTGGCGTTAACCTTTAAGACTGTAGAGATGATTGTTGTTTTCAGGGAAAAAGCTGACTCCAACCTCCCCTGGGCCTTTAATGACTCACCGGTTATTGCTGTGTCGTCAATCGAGTTTCTGGGTACCATGTCTAGGACGCTAGCTGGCAAGATTCGACCTGCCAAAGACGATCACAGTCAAGTTCTAAGTACCTGACCATCATCGTGTCCATGTGCACCTCCATCCATCACTGTCTGCCTTACGACGTCCTCAGACAAGGGCGAACTGTGGCGCAACATCTGAGCTGCTGGAGAAGGTCATTGGATGCAACGTGAAAACAATCCACGACCCGTATGACTCTTGGACTAGAAAGCAAGTTAGATAAATCCACCAGCCACATGAAGAGTTTTCTTCCTAGAGCTATTGGGGCTCACTAACAAGCCACCTGCTTCATACTGATGTCTCCTCTCTCTCTCTCTCACACACACACACACACACACACACACACACACACACACACACACACACACACACACACACACACACACACACACACACACACACACACACACACACACACACACACACACACACACACACACACACACACACACACACACACACACACACACACACACACACACACACACACACACACACACACACACACACACACACACACACACACACACACCTAGACCTACTGTAGAGTCATCCCAACAGCTTCTCCTTGAGGCCAGCGACCTGGACATTTCAGTTGTATCCCTTACCGGTTGATTTCCATTAAACATTTTGAGCAGATATCCAACATTGAGATGTACAGTATAGCAGCTAATGGCGCCACACTGAACACCATTTCCAAACTGTGTTTGAACTTGTTTTAAAGGCCACTCTAAATTAGGTCAATTATAATTCCAGCGTGGCCATGGGGTGGATTGAGAGCATACTGTAGCCTATACCCTATATTGCCTGCAATTAGTCCGACTTCTACCATCTGTCTTGCCATTTTCTAATCCCTACAAAGGGTGCATACGCCTCTGAGCGAGTTATAGGCGCATTCTCAAATCAAGATTGTTATTTATAAAAATCCCGACGTCATGCTGTGATGTTTGCATCTTTCAAAAGGCCTCGTTTTGTGTGTATAAATGAGGCCCCTGGAGTGGATCTCAGCGCCCTCAACGGGTCTCAAACCCTATATAGACAATGAGAAATATGTCTTCATTGTCTACTATCTGTTCTGCTCTTTGCTATTGCCAAAGCAGTGCTTACTTAAAGTCTTACTTCACAAGGTCTCCGCGACCCGTGACACTGCAGGCTTTGCCCGCACAGTGCCTTTTCTACTGAAGGTGTTCTTACAACAGCTTAGCTCTTGCATAGACGCTCTATTCAGCATAAACTCCCAGTGGTTCACAGGTATAATCCAAACCTGGACACTCGCCATACTTTTTCTTACAGCCGCGAGCGACCAGACCACTACAATGCCGACGAAGCATTATTGGAGGTATCGTGGTACTGAGCGTTAGAGCGCGTGTTGTTGTCTCTGCTGTCGATCACAGGTGTGGAGTTAATACATTGATATGCATTAGGCTGCGGATTTCGCCTGGGGACGCCCGAGTAGATTATCACCGTTGGATGTAATTTAATCCAGGATTCCACAACTATACTATACTTAAGAGATACGAGTGGAGAGAGAATCCCGCCATCCTATTTGAGAAATAATGTGTTTTCTGATTCCGATTCTCCACCGACGTTGTATCGGGCTTTATCTGTGCTCCTCGGGGGAACCGCCGGCTAATACAATTAAGTCTTGTTTCACTTTCTGTTTGCGTTTTTAAATAGTTCCTTTTGTGTTCCTCCTCACACACGCACGCTGTTAATCCTTCCCAACGGATCTCCTTATCGAGCTAAGTTTCCAATGTTAAATGTTGTGTTCGCACAACATCAGAGCACCGCAGACACTCTCTCCCGTCGCCTGTTTGCTCTTTGTTCCTCCCTGTGAGCACGACCTCCAAAGCAGAATCAACACACACCTGCTACTGATAAAGGGGAATAGAACACAGAGAGCAGCTACAAATTCCCCCTCCCTCTGTATATCAGCATGTCTAAGAGCATGGCGGGCCTGGCAGACATTATACGGCGGGCCTGGCAGACATTATATGGCGGGCCTGGCAGACATTATACGGCGGGCCTGGCAGACATTATACGGCGGGCCTGGCAGACATTATATGGCGGGCCTGGCAGACATTATACGGCGGGCCTGGCAGACATTATATGGCGGGCCTGGCAGACATTATACGGCGGGCCTGGCAGACATTATATGGCGGGCCTGGCAGACATTATACGGCGGGCCTGGCAGACATTATACGGCGGGCCTGGCAGACATTATGTGGCAGTTCTGGCAGACATTATACGGTGGGCCTGGCAGACATTATACGGCAGTTCTGGCAGACATTATATGGCAGTTCTGGCAGACATTATATGGCGGGCCTGGCAGACATTATACGGCAGTTCTGGCAGACATTATACGGCAGTTCTGGCAGACATTATATGGCAGTTCTGGCAGACATTATACAGTGGGCCTGGCAGACATTATACGGCAGTTCTGGCAGACATTATATGGCGGGCCTGGCAGACATTATACGGCGGGCCTGGCAGACATTATATGGCGAGCCTGGCAGACATTATACGGCGGGCCTGGCAGACATTATATGGCGGGCCTGGCAGACATTATGTGGCAGTTCTGGCAGACATTATACAGTGGGCCTGGCAGACATTATACGGCAGTTCTGGCAGACATTATATGGCAGTTCTGGCAGACATTATATGGCAGTTCTGGCAGACATTATACGGTGGGCCTGGCAGACATTATACGGCAGTTCTGGCAGACATTATACGGCAGTTCTGGCAGACATTATACGGCAGTTCTGGCAGACATTATACGGCAGTTCTGGCAGACATTATACGGCAGTTCTGGCAGACATTATACGCCAGTTCTGGCAGACATTATACGGCAGTTCTGGCAGACATTATACGGCAGTTCTGGCAGACATTATACGGCAGTTCTGGCAGACATTATACGGCAGTTCTGGCAGACATTATACGGCAGTTCTGGCAGACATTATACGGCAGTTCTGGCAGACATTATACGCCAGTTCTGGCAGACATTATACGGCAGTTCTGGCAGACATTATACGGCAGTTCTGGCAGACATTATACGGCAGTTCTGGCAGACATTATACGGCAGTTCTGGCAGACATTATACGGCAGTTCTGGCAGACATTATACGGCAGTTCTGGCAGACATTATACGGTGGGCCTGGCAGACATTATACGGCAGTTCTGGCAGACATTATACGGCAGTTCTGGCAGACATTATACGGTGGGCCTGGCAGACATTATACGGCAGTTCTGGCAGACATTATACGGTGGGCCTGGCAGACATTATATGGCAGTTCTGGCAGACATTATACGGTGGGCCTGGCAGACATTATACGGCAGCCTGGCAGACATTATACGGCAGCCTGGCAGACATTATACGGCGGGCGTGGCAGACATTATACGGCGGGCCTGGCAGACATTATACGGCAGCCTGGCAGACATTATACGGCAGCCTGGCAGACATTATACGGCGGGCGTGGCAGACATTATACGGCGGGCCTGGCAGACATTATACGGCAGCCTGGCAGACATTATACGGCAGCGTGGCAGACATTATACGGTGGGCCTGGCAGACATTATACGGTGGGCCTGGCAGACATTATACGGCGGGCCTCAAGAGAGCAACGTTCCCGTGAAGTCGGGACCCAGAAGAAGCCAAAGCAGCGGTGTCACAGTTCTTTGTACCCCAAGCATCTCCCGAGACCCATATGGTAATGGCAGCGAAATAAACATTTATGTATGAATCGATATAAATATAGTGGCCATGTGAAGACAATAAACAACTCTGATATGTTATATGCTCATCCAATCTGAAAATATGGATTAAAAGTAAAAAATGTGTTCAGAGAAAACAAATATATTTGTATATAGAGTATATATACTATATAACAACTATGATGTAGGTCAGGACTTGCCTCCTTCAGGCTGTAATTGCACCATTGCTCATTGGTACTCGCAAGCAAGCAAGCTGCTAGTCTAATCAGCATTAAACTGATGACATGCAGGATAACTTACACATATGTAATACATTTCTGAAGCAGGTCATTTCTGAAGCAATTTCTGCATAGTTTTGCCCCCTTTTCCAAAGAGTTTTCCAAAAATGTGATGTTTAATGTGAAGTGTATTGTTGTTTGTGCATGTGAACCAGACTCTCCTCTAGAAGTTAGAATTCCCCCTCTTACAGTACAGTAAGAGTAACAGTACATCACATAAAAAACAATTCAACATACCAACTGTGACCACTGGCAACATCATTTCAGCACCTTGGACAGTGCCATCTGTTTTGTGGTTCTCTCTCTCTTCATCTCTCAAACACTCACTCACTCACTCACTCACTCACTCACTCACTCACTCACTCACTCACTCACTCACTCACTCACTCACTCACTCACTCACTCACTCACTCACTCACTCACTCACTCACTCACTCACTCACTCACTCACTCACTCACTCACTCATTCACTCACTCACTCACTCACTCAGTCAGTCACTCACTCACTCAGTCACTCAGTCACTCACCCACCCACTCACTTACTCACACTCACTCACTCACTCACTATTTAAGCTGCAGTTTGTAACCTTGTTTGGTAAACTTGTAGGGGAAATGTCTTGTTCCTTCAGAGATACTGTTTTCTTTGGGACCCTCTGTTGTGGGTTAAGGGGACATCTGAACTCAAAGGGACATATGTTTATCTGTTGTGTAGGCCAAATGATTCATGAGTGAAGTACTTGGGTCTAGCGTAGGTTTTACCGCACCTTAGTGAACTGCTTCATATTTTCTCTCTTTTGTGTGTTATTATTATTTTATTTTTTAATACATATTACTTTTATATTGCTTTGTTTTATATTGTTTCATTACTTTTTGTATTGTGTATTTTGTATTAGGTGAGATACCTTCATAAACCTCTCTGCTTTTTTTTTAATCTCACCTGCACATTTTTGTTTCATTTGCTGCTTTGATATTTTTCTTTTTTTACGTTGTGCAAATAAAAAAACATAAACGTAAACATGAATATATGACTGAATTGGTCTAAACAACTGAACAGTGACACATCTGTTTTTTTCCCTGTAGAATAACATGTTTCAGTAGAATTCAGGTCCCATGTTATGAACATACAGTACAGTAGTATGATTATGGATGGTGGTGGTGTGGCCCCCCCCGACATGTCTTTACTGGCGCCCCCCCCACCCCTCCCCTTGGCCTCGAGGTGCGGGGGGCTTTCTTTATTTTTCTGCATGGGAGGTGGCAACCCTACTGAACATGTCTCTGATCTTGTGAAAGTAAACCACACACACACACACACAAATCAAATCAAATGTATTTGTACTGTATAGCCCGAGATCACATGGAATAGCCCCCATGGGTCAAAAAGTCAAGAAGAAACATAGAAAAATATCAAAAACCACAATGAAATCCAAATATGCGACACTCCCAGACTTTCCTCAATGAAGATAAGGAACGACTCACTAAAAACCTAGCAAATCAAATCAAATCAAATTTATTTGTAAGGCCCGACAACACACGTTAATGTCCCCATGGGCCGTAACAATAGGGCCGTAGCAATAGGGGGAAAGCACCACTGGCGGTGTGGAGGAGAGAAACCTCATGGACTGTTCAAAGGGGATGATGTCGGTGATGATAATAGTGTTGCAATGGATGATGGATGGATGGAGAATAGAACAGGCGAATAATTGGTATGAATGAATATACATGTAATGAAACACACATACCGGTATATATACAAGGTAACAATAGTATCTAAGGTATATAAGGTATATAAGGTGGTGTAGTAGTTAACACTGTCGCCTCACAGCTAGAATGTCCAGGGTTCAATTCCCGCTTGGGGACCAGGTTTCCGTGTTGCCAGGTACCCAGGTGGGGTATCTCCCGGGCCTTTCTGTGTGGAGTTTGCATGTTCTCCCCCTGTGCTCACAAGGGTATCCCCTCCAGACTATAAACCCAATGGAAGAACATGCAGAACAACAGATCCCTAACGCTGTCACGTCCCTGACGAAGACGGACAGGAGCACTAGGATCGGTCCCCGGGTGCGGCTCCCACACCGCAGACCATGTCTGCTCCCGGCTGCCCTTGGGGGGGGGGAGGACGACAGGATGGGTAAAGCGCAGAGACTAAATGTAATCGGCGACCCAAAAATGTGCACGTGTGTGTTCCTGTGTGCGCCGCCCATCGCATGTGTGTGTCGCCGCATGACGACATTGTCAATGTGTGCAATGAATAAAGACTTCTTCAAAGTCCAGTTTAATCTTAATCTTTAATCTTAAGAACATTTAAAATGTTTCAAATAAATAGAGCTAAGGACAACATGAGTTCACACGCACACAAACGCACCTCCTCAGTGAAGCGGCACCATTGTTACTCGAAACACATGATGATATCTCGTCGTTAGCTGGAGATCAGGGCGCGTCACTCGTCTCATGCTTCTCCATTAGAGGCCGGCCGGCCAGTGTGTGTCGCAGAGCAGGGGGCCGTTAGCTGAGAGCGGCTCTGCATCGCATTATAGCTCTGAGGGTCTGATATTAGAATGAAACACTGGCTTGGTTAATTACCCTTTATCAGAAGCCTCCATCAGCTCCTTTTTGCAGTCTTCCGCACCGATGAGGCGGACACAGCCATCGAGACGCACTAATAACATTGCTCATCCAAACAAAATTAAACCTGAAAGGCCCTCGGCAATCGGACGGATCTCCAAGGAGCTTTAGTTAAAGAGCCTGGAACCGAGAGAGAGAGAGACGCACACGCGGGGCGGATCGATAGTCGTTCAGTCCGTTCCGACGGAAACACCATGCAGCGAAAGATGCACACACAGAGAGACGGGGACGCCGAGACAAAGCAATGTTGAGCTTTAAAAGGAAAAAGAAATACTATTCTTTCTTAGGGTTCTCAGATGACACGAGTATCAGTACAGTCTAGCGGCCTCCGAATCCCTGCGTGTCCATAACGCCGGAGCTCTCCGGGCCTCACAGCGGTATTGTAGTACCGGCACAATGCTCCTCGCCGCGGTCGTCCATTGAATGTTCCAAGTCCATTTGAAAAGGGATAAGAGTTATTTTTTTC
>NW_028173451.1:0-6000 GCF_963971535.1 Notolepis coatsorum
CCATTCCATGAGTATCCCAATGAGTAGAGCATGGCACTAACACTGCCATGGTTAGGGGTTCCATTCCATGAGTATCCCAATGAGTAGAGCATGGCACTAACACTGCCATGGTTAGGGGTTCCATTCCATGAGTATCCCAATGAGTAGAGCATGGCACTAACACTGCCATGGTTAGAGGTTCCATTCCATGAGTATCGCAATGAGTAGAGCATGGCACTAACACTGCCATGGTTAGGGGTTCCATTCCATGAGTATCGCAATGAGTAGAGCATGGCACTAACACCGCCAGGTTTAGGGCTTCTACACGTACTGAGGACACCAGTACTAAACCAGTACTAAAAATGTATGCACTTACTGTATAATAATCCTTAAATAATCCATTGTTATGGAGTGTCAGTGAAGCAGTCTGGAAATACATGGAGAGATGGGCTGAGCCGGTCTACTGCTACTAAACCCACACAAACACATGCGACCGTCAGGTTCACAGCATCTTCAGTGGTACGGTACATATTAATCTCATGTGGCAGCCACCTCTGGCTTTCGCCAAGAGGTCTGGAGAAGTGTGGACAGAGAAAGTGGGATAACTAGACCGATGGGAGCTATCGGTTGCAGTTTGATTTGGTCTGAATTTAAGAATCACTTGAACAATGCTCCTGGTGCGCACCCCTGAAGAGGCACTTAGCGTTGTGTTTTCTATTCTGCTGCACCCCAAGGAACCCTGACTCGTTTGACTGATGACGATGCCCCAGTGTTGCCCTGTCCCTTTTATCCAACATTCTGAGACTCTCTTCAATTTTTGGCAAGAACCAGATGTGTAGTAGTTTGAATAGTTATGAGGATTATATTTTAGCTGAAGTGTACATGTTATGTAAAACGGTTATTGCCCAGTCCTTGTGTATAGATTTGGCAGTCTGAAATGTTATTTAGGTGTGGGGAAGATTACATAGATACCCATGTCCTCGCCATTTGGCCAAGGTTTGAAGTCTTCTGATTAAAAGCCTAAACAGCTGTGTGAAATTATTGCTCATGGTGATGTCACAAGAGGGACAGAAGCAATAAATTAGCTTTAATTAATCAATTTAGCTGTGGTTCTTGGAGCCAGGAACATTTCTTACTGTACTGCGGCTGGGTGGCGCAGCAGACTAAGCACTCGCCACCACCACAGAGACTCAGGTATCGAATCCAGCTGTCAGCGGTACCTCCGGCTTGGTCAGTCGTCCCTACTAATGTAACGGAGGCACTGCAGTCTATCCACAGTCACGAGGTACAAGTAGTGAAGTGGCTGTGGACGTTAAGCGGTACTGAAAGTAAACTCACTCCCCAGAGGCATCCAGACCCAGTAGGAAGAGGTGAGTTCACCTCTTGGTACAGTGGTCTGTGATGGCGCCCCCGGTGCGGGAGACCGGGGTTCAACTCCCACTCAGGGCAATCCCTTAACAGGGTTGAATCAAAATAAACACAACGCAGTAAGATCACACCGGCTACACTAACACAATTGGCAGTGTTAGCGGGTGGGACGCCGGTGGGGTATGTATCCTGGTCGTTGTAAACAGCGACTCCTACTGGTCGGTCAGGGCGCCTGTTCAGCTGGGAAGGGATCTGGGGGAGATAGTGTGATCCTCCCACGCATTACACTCCCCCAATGAGAGTCCTCGCTGTCAGGTGAAAAGAAGCAGCTGGCTGACTCCACATGTATCGGAGGAAGACATGTGGTAGTCTTCTCCCTCCCCAGGCCGACAGTAGGGGCCAGAAGCACACAACGACCAGGAAGGGAATTGGCATAACGACTAAATTGGGATGGGAGAAAAATACAGAAAAAGGGGGAGGAAAAGTAGATACATTTTTTTTTATAATAGCTGATGCATTATCTGGCTGTATCAGGTAATTATTGATGTAACCGTCTCATTAATGCCACAACTTGATTTAGTGAGTGAGTGAGAGGGAGAGAATTACTTGAATCTGCTGTGCAGCTAATGTTATTGGACATTTTTTCAAAAGCCTTTTCAACTTACTTGGTAGCACTGTTGACAGGTGTTGGATGAGGTGAGTGAGTGAGTGAGTGAGTGAGTGAGTGAGTGAGTGAGTGAGTGAGTGAGTGAGTGAGTGAGTGAGAGAGAGGGAGAGGGAATTACCTGAATCTGCTGCCACTAATGTTATTGGTGGAAGGGCTGTTTAGTTTTCAAGAGCCTCTTCAACTTACTTGGCAGCACTGTTGACACAGGTGTTGGATGAGGATGGGGAAGGCCAACTAGGGATGGAAGTTTAATTAGAATCAGTTTCATTTTCACAGCTAACCATCGCTCAGTCCTTCCAGGAAATCACCATCTTGCGATCGCAAGTATGAATGCAAATTATGAAATTATTATTACATTTGCGGGGCTTTACAATTTAGCTAATTTCCCGCAATTTCTCTTCATTAAATGTCCGAATTGAATGCAAATTTAACCAAACTCTGTAAAAATGTGTGGGGGCTTGCAGTTTTGCTAAAGTGATTTATCAGTATTAAATGTCCAGAGCCGCATACAGAGCCGTATAGCCTACAGCTGTGTCTGCAGGGGCTGCGCTCACAGAATGGTCAGGGAAATTAATCATAAGTACTTACCTGTCATGGTTTTTGCCTTATTTCACCTTTCTGTGAGGGATAGCTGTCAATTCCTGTTCCCTGTGGTTAATTGCCTCATGGATCGGCAGGTGTGTGGGCTTGATTGCACCTGATGTAGTGCAGCTGTGCCTATGGCCATGTGGAGTCTATTTAAGTTTGGAGATCGCAGTGTCAACTGCTTTTTCATTTTCCTAGTGTTGGCTGTCCTTTTGGTCACGCTCATTATATTGAAGTGTAGTCTGATCACTGATTCAGAATTGAGAAAAGAGTCATTCTTATTTTAGGCTACTCACGTGATTCTACACATAAACTCCCTTAGTGGAGGTTTATTGTTTTACTTTTTCCAATATAAACTCCTTTATTAGGAGGTGTCCTTGTGGCTTATTTACTTTTATACTATAGGCTACTTCTTTATTGAGAGTAGTCCTGTTTTTTGGGACTTGATTTATTTTCTTAATTACTCACTTTGAGGTTTACACCTGTAAAGGTTGTTTTCTGTTGTTTAATTGTTCCCCTCTCCTAAAATATCTGCGTAAGCAGTCTAGTGGTTGTCCATTTCATGGATAACTTTAAGAGTCCCTGTTATCTGCTCATGACCCACACACACACACACACAGCCCTCACAGAATGAAAAAGTCATGACTGGGTCAGCAGATAACACAGGTCTCGAACAAGCATTAGCTGCGCAGCGTCAAGGATTGCTTTCACATGAGGAAGCTATCGTACAATTACAACAACAAGCTCTCATGGTGCAACAGCATGGGGAGATGTATGAAGGATTGCGCAAGATGGATAGTTCCATGCGTGATTTGGCTGACCGCATAGCCAATGCACAATTACCTCCCCCTCACCAGAGCCCACCTAATGTCTCTCAAGCACTACTCACCGGCCCCCGGTCATTACCTTGTGAGGCTAAAGTCCAGCTCCCCTCACGCTTTAATGGGGAGTCAGGTAAATGCTGTGGTTTTTTCGCACAATGCCAAATAGTGTACAGAGCCCAGCCTTCTCGTTTTCAGTCTGAGGATTCACGTGTTGCCCTAATTCTATGCCTGTTGGAGGGACCTGCCCTTGATTGGGCTGTTCCACTCATACGGGCTCAGGCCCCAGTTATAAACGACTCACAGGGACTCATGAATGAGATGGAGATCGTTTTTGATCATGAACTATACGATAAAGAGGTCGCCATGAAGCTGACGCGCATGCGCCAGGGCGCCAGTAGTGTAGCTGAGTTTTCCATCGCTTTCAGGACACTGGCTGGGGCTACAGGCTGGCCTGAGGGACCACTCATCACTTTGTTCACCAACGCATTATCTAATCAGGTTAAAGATGCTTTGGCAGTTGTGGGATCTCCAGACCATTTTGACAAACTAGTCACTACCGCCATACACGTTGATAACCGGATCAGAGACCGTGAGCGTGAGAGGCGGGGCCAACGTTTTCGTGTCCCGCTGGAGGAAGTTTCATCCTTTCCTCCACAACCTTCAGTGGCCAGCTCGTCTGAACCTATGCAGGTGGACAGCACTTCTGTGCGTGACTCCAGGCAGACTGGTTCTCATGTGGACTGGTGCCAGTACTGCAGGAGAAAAGGTCACACGAGGGTGGAGTGTCCGAAACTGAAGGGAAACGGTCAGTCTCGCTAGTGGGCCGAGAGACACTAGTGAGACATCACATCACCCCCTTTCGAACCTTTTTGCCTGTGGTTTTAGGCTGGAATAGGCAGTCTGTTAAGGTTAACGCCTTTTTAGACTCAGGGGTAGTGGACAGTTTCATCGATTCCAGATGGGCTGAGAACTCTAAAATACCTGTACATTCCCTCCATAAGCCCTGTAGTGTCACGGCGCTTGATGGACGGCCATTGGGTACAGGCAGTGTCACCATAGGCGGAGTTTGAACTTGACGCCAGGGGGTGCGACTGCTTGGCGAACGACACCCGCGCGCACGCCTTTATTTTATTATTTTAGCGTTTTTACAATGCCCTAACCCCTAATTTTTTATTTTATTTAGGTAGTACAGCAGCACACACACACACTCACACACACAGCACTACGGGGGATCATTTTTAACTGACTTACTCTTAATCATTGACAAAGTGACAAAGATAAAGAAGGAAATACTAAAATAAAAAGACCACAACAAGTATATTGCTGCTCCACTAGACCACTTTACTGTACCAAACATGACATACAAAAATAACAAAATACTGTGCAACACTCTGCCAAGCGCACAGCCGCGCACACGTATGCATACAGTAGGTTGTCAAAGGCTGTACAAACAAAAGTGTCTCACGAGTCACGACTCTCACCTAGTGGAGAAGCAGGCGCCTTTTTTTGCGTCCATCATAAATGTCCACAATCTTCTCCGGTTCCAGCTTTGCCGTTATATCATTCTCAATGTTCAGAATGGACAGAGAAGAAAACCTTTTATCACCCATTGTTGATCGCAGCCAATTTCGGATCCTTCTCATGGCAGAGAAACTTCTCTCTGTGGTAGCAGATCCAATGGGTAGAGTGAGTGCCAACTGTAGCAACTTGTACAGATTTGGATAGCTGCCCTTTGTAACAGTCTTTTTAAGATGATCAAGTGAAACAACTGTCACAAGACGCCTTTACAAGATCCATCTCTGATCCAACCAGAATAGGGTTGATTTTCAGCGGCTGTGCATATTTTTCCAGGAGAGGTTCGATTCCTTTTTTGTCACATGTAAACACTGCTGCACATGCCTGTGCAAGTGGTATTGCCTCTCCTGTGAATCGCCTGTCCAGTTCGCTGATGAGAGTATCCAGTACAGGTAGAAATAGGTGTTGGTGACGAAATCCAGGTGTGTGTGTGTGTCTCTCTGCTGTGTCAGTGTCACCCTCTGACACTGTCACAGTCACTACTGCACTGTCACGTTCAGTTTCATGCATTTCCCTTTGGCCCAAAGTAGATGTAACCAAATAACTGTCGAGGGCAGTGGGAGGTCTCGTGGCCCGTTTACGTTTGGGTGCTGTCGCTGCATCGGGGTCAACAGCAGTTTGGGTTGCATCATCATCATCAGGCACGTTGTTGTCCTTGCAGAACGTTTTGACTGATTCCCACACGTCGCTCCATGCATCTGTCTGCCTCTGAGATTTGAAGTGCGCTTTCAGATTGTTAGTGTATCCTACAGCTTCGGAGAGTGTGCAATTGGTGGACTGTAGGCACTTGTGCGTAACATGAATCGTACGCAGTATGCCTTCAAATACAATGAGACATGTAATGAATGACATTCTTGTCAAGTGTTCATAAAGGCCAGTGGCGTCAGCAGACCACCTTCCTCCCTCTTCACTAATTTCTTTGAGGCAGGCTATAATAGCGGAATAGTGGGTCTTAACCGCATGCACAGATTTCCACTTGCATGCCCATCTCGTTTCACTGGG
>NW_028173450.1:0-84159 GCF_963971535.1 Notolepis coatsorum
TTTGGCGCAGCCCTCTATATCTGCAACCATTATTTTTACATAAAAAAAATTCTAACATAAGGGAAAATGAGCCAAAAATCTAAAACGGTCGGTCGGTCTGAGCCTCCCCCCCCCTCACTGCGACAATACACCGAAGGTTAACCCTTTCACGACCGTCGGTTGTGTGATAGTAAAGGGTTAACCCTCCGTTGTGTGGCAGTGAAAGGGTTAACAGTTATACAGTAAAGTACTGCACCTATAATTTTTACAAGCAAGAACAAGAGCTAAGAATAAATGTAAAATGCACACTAAAGAATTAAAACAAATAAACAACTTAGCGAACACACAATAATAATAATAATAATAATAATAATAATAATAATAATAATAATAATAATAATAATAATAATAATAATAATAATAATAATAATAATAATAATAATAATAATAATAATAATAATAATAATAATAATAATAATAATAATAATAATAATAATAATAATGATAATGATAATGATAATGATAATGATAATGATAATGATAATGATAATAATAATAATAATAATAATAATAATAATAATAATAATAATAATAATAATAATAATAATAATAATAATAATAATAATAATAATAATAATAATAATAATAATAATAATAATAATAATAATAATAATAATAATAATAATAATAATAATAACAACAAACAATAAAATAATGTGCAAATTTGCTTTAAAAGAAAATTATGTATTGTAAAATATGTTACACATATATAATCAAAATATAATATGCTAAATAAACAAACAAATAAATAAAAATTACAAATTCACTTTGTCTAAAGAACTATTTACATTCCACTCCCTATCATCACACTTCAAGGTTAGCTTGTAGCTCCTACTGGTTTCCATTTACAGTGCAAAACTTCTGGCCTTCCTCACTGCAAAGTCATCAATCACATCAATTGTCCAACTCTGAGCCAGCTCCTTCCCATCCAAATCAGATTGCCCTCCATGGTTTAAGGTGTGTACAAGTGCCTCTGCTTGCTTCATCAGCTCTTGGTTTGGCAGGTCTTGGAAGTTGTACAAAATTGCATACCTTTCACCTTGGCACGTTTCTCGTCTTCTTCTTTTCTTCACTTTTTAAACTGGATGGCCGGATGGCTTTTGCCTCTTCATAGTTCTCTAACGTTAGTCTTTCTTTCCTCAACGCTCAATTCTATAAACACTTGACCGATACCCATCAATGCACAGCGCTTTAGCATGTTCTGACTGTGAACACCTAAAGCTGAGGCTCAGACCGACCGACCGTTTTAGATTTTTGGCTCATTTTCCCTTATGTTAGAATTTTTTTTATGTAAAAATAATGGTTGCAGATATATAGGGGGGCGCCAAAACTGCACAAAAAAATAAAAAATAAAATAAAAATGTTGGCGCCCCCCTCTGGGTGGCGCTCTAGGCGACCGCCTATCGCCTGTAGGAAGGTTCGCCCCTGGTACTACCACTTGATATCATATATATCAAAAAACACTGATTGGGGATTTACTGTAAACAATTGCCCTTTCTCCCCGTCCTAGACTTCTGGTATCAGGAGAGCAGAGGGGCACACACTTCGGAACCCTGGGATTTACAACACATCAGGCTTATTGGCAACAATTCTTCTCCGCAACACATCCCTCTGAAGCAGTTCAAATGAATGGGGCCGCGGCCCGGTCCAAAACGACAACACTTTCACCCTGAAAAGTGATGTAGCAGTGGCAGGTAGTGAATCCTGACCTATAAAAACCACTCGGCTCTATCAATTGTACTCAACCTTCTCTAGTCAAGATGTAGTTTATGTGGGCTTACTATGGGAAGCACAAACGCAGGCAGGAGAGAGTGCTTTTGTTTTTTTGGAACCGGAAAAATTTCCATCAATAGCTTTGAGTCACAAAGCTTACAGCGGATACATCCCTCCTCCACTACACATTGGGTAACGTATTAGTCACGCTGCTAATTCACACCTATATTTTAGTATTATTATATATATTTTTAAATGTTCTCTGTCGTTCTCTGTCGTCATTGTGAAAGTCCATGTACTGTGTTTGTCCATGTACTCTGTTTGTCTGTATGCTATAATGCCATGTATGTAAAGCGCTTTGAGATGCCTAATGTTCAAGTTCAAGTTCTTTAATATTTGTCATACAGAAGTACAGAATACTTTCATACAAAATGCTTCTTACTGTTACGCTCCAGAGACTGTGCTAGACAAGATAGTATCAAATAACATAATAACATAATATAGCATGAATTTAGAAGAAGAAAATGAGGTCACAGTGTTCGGTATAGACATATGTACAATGTTCTGAGTTACCATATAATATACAATACACAATACTATGCAGTGTACTAATGTACAGTACTATCTAGTGCAAAGCAGAAATGGGATGAGGTACAATTTTAGGTACAATTTACAGTAAGGTGTACGAGTTGTAGTGCAATCCTTCATCCATAAATATAAAGTGTGGGGAGTGGGTGCTACAGTGTGTTTGTTTAAAGTGGGTGTGTGCTATAAGTGTGTGGAGTGGGTGCTACAGTGTGTTTGTTTAAAGTGAGTGTGTGCGTGTGGATGTGTGTGCTATGTGCGTTTGGTGGTTGTTGTTGTGTAGTGTTCATTCATTGTTCGTTTAGCAGCCTGATGGCCTGGGGATAGAAGCTTCTTCTGAGTCTTTCTGTGCTCGCCTTGAGACTCCTGTATCGCTTGCCTGACGGCAGCAGTTCAAAGAGGCAGTTGTTCGGGTGACTGGAGTCTTTAATGATTCTCTTAGCCTTGCCCTTGCAACGCTTGTAGTAAATGTTCTGGAGGGTGGGGAGCCCCCCTCCAATTGTGCGTTCGGCTGAACGTGTCACTCTTTGTAGTCTGCTTTGGTCTTGTGCAGTGCTATTCCCAAACCAGGAGGTGATGTTGCCGGTCAAGATGCTCTCTATTGTACATGAGTAGAAGTTCTTAAGGATCTTCTGGCTGACTTGGAACTTCCTTAGGCGCCTGAGGAAGTAGAGGCGTTGTCGTGCCTTCTTCACAACACTGTTAATGTGTGTGGTCCATGTCAAGTCCTCGGATATGTAGGCTCCGAGGTACTTAAAGCTGTTGACTCTCTCAACCGGTGCCCCGTCGATGCTGAGGGGGCTGTAGTCCTTGACCCCCGACCTCCTGAAGTCCACAATCATCTCCTTTGTTTTGCTGACGTTCAGGGAGAGGCTGTTTTCCTGGCACCATCCCGCCAGGACCTTGACCTCTTCCAGGTAGGCCCTCTCGTCGTTGGCAGAGATCAGGCCCACCACCACTGTGTCGTCAGCAAATTTGACGATTGTATTGCTACTCCGCTGAGCCACCCAGTCGTGTGTGTACAGGGAGTAGAGGAGGGGACTCAGAACACAGCCCTGGGGGGCCCCTATGTTGAGGGTGATGGATGAGGAGGTGCAGTTGCCTGCTCTCACCACCTGGGGTCTGCCAGTCAGGAAGTCCAAGACCCACTGGCAGAGGTCATAGCCCAAGCCCAGGTCCCTGAGCTTGGCTATGAGTATGGAGGGGACTATGGTATTGAATGCTGAGCTGTAGTCGATGAATAGCATTCTCACATAGTTCCCCTGCCTCTTGTCCAGGTGTGATGCTGCTGTGTGCAGCACATGGGATATGGCGTCCTCCGTGGACCTGTTGGGGCGGTATGCAAATTGCAGGGGGTCCATGTTGATGGGGAGGGAGGAGCAGATGTAGCCCTTTACTAGCTTCTCGAAGCACTTCATGGCTATGGAGGTGAGAGCTACAGGGCGGTAGTCGTTGAGGCAAGCAGGCTTGGATTTTTTGGGTACAGGGATAATAGTGGACTTCTTCAGGCAGGTGGGGATGACAGCCTGTTCTAAGGACAGGTTAAATATGTCAGTGAATACTGGGGCCAGTTGGTCGGCACAGACTTTTAGGACGCGGCCGGGGATGCCGTCTGGACCTGCTGCCTTCCTGATATTCACTTTTTTAAAGGTCCGCCTCACCTCATGCTCTGTTACCCTGAACACTGCGCCTCCATCAGCAGCCGACCCCCCCCCCCCCCCATTGCCGAGGCTTGTGAGCTGGTGTTGTTATTACCAGCATCAAACCTCGCATAGAAGGTATTGAGGTCATTTGCTAAGGAGATGTCACTGTTCAGTTTGAGGGAGGCGCCTTTGTAGTCTGTCATCGTTTTGAGCCCCTGCCACATAGCTCTAGAGTCAGCTTGTTCAAACTGGAGTTCAATTTTATCCCTGTAGCGTCGTTTGGCCTCTGACACAGTCCTCCTTACGTTGTATCGCGCCACCTTGTGGTCATTCATGTTGCCTGCCTCTAGGCCGTCGTTGTATGCTTTGGTGCGCTCTCTCAGAGCTTCACGGACGGATTTGTCTACCCAGGGTTTTTGATTTGGGTAAACTTTCATTTTGGTAGTGGGGATTGTTTCTTTCACCCTAGTACAAACATAGTCCAGCACTGTCTCCGTGTAGGCATTAATGTTATCTGTGTCGCGGAACACATTCCAGTCTGTGTTGTGAAACACTGACCGGATCGTATCCTCTGACGTCACATCCCATTTCTGCACCTCTCGCGAGACTACGGGAGTACTTTTAATTCTCTGTCTGTACTTCGGTGTAAGAAAAATTGATGCGTGATCTGACTTACCGAAGCCACTATCAGAATGAGCCTTGTAGCCACCTTTAAATTGCGTGTAACAGTGATCTAGGATGTTACCGCCTCTGGTGTTGCAAGTCACATGCTGATAGAAGTCGGGCAATACCTTTCTCAGATTGGCGCTATTGAAATCTCCCAGAACTAAAATGGCGGCGTTAACATTCGCCTCTTGGATTCTATTTACCTCGTCGTGTAGTCTGGAGAGCGCAACCTTGTTGCTGGCTTCAGCTTGCGGTGGAATATACACTCCGACCAGGACGATCGCCGTTAACTCCCTCGGGAGGAAGAAAGGACGACACTTGATGGTTATATATTCCAGTTCTGGGGAGCAGTGGTTGGATAATTCCTTCACGTTAGTTGGGTCACTCCAATTTTTGTTCAACATGAAGGCAATACCTCCTCCACGTTGTTTACCTGTTCTATCCTTGCGGTGAATGAAGAAATGATCGGCCGGTTGGATGGCGTGGTCTGGGACTTCTGGCGCCAGCCACGTCTCGATGAAGCAGAGAACGTTACAGTCCCTAACGTCTCTCTGGAATTGAATCCTTGCTCGGATGTCGTCTAGTTTATTGTCTATTGATTGTACATTGGCTAGCAATATACTGGGTAGTGGTGTGTAATGTAAGGCGCTATATAAAATAAATGTATTATTATTATTATTATTTCAAAACTCAGTTACCCCAAGACCTTGTGGTGATCACTTAGGGACTATTTTCTACCAAAGTACACTCACCATACATTACACAATGATACTGAAACTATCTGCATGGATTGCTAGAACAACATTTTTATTGTCAGATATCCCTATATTGCTTGCATTTGATGGATGCAAATTGTAGTTGATGGATTTATAAGTCAATCTTCTGCAGCAGCAGTTTGGATGTACGCCCACTACCCATGTCCTCGGCTGTCATAGTGGATTCTTCCCCCCAATTTGGAGTAAAATAACAGTTGAAGAACATCCAATGGAGGCTGTGAAGCTGGCAATCATGATAGAGCAAAGTCAATGATGTGTTTTAATTGGTGAGAAATTAACAGTGGGGCCTCTAGAAGCCACTGACTCCTCTGTCACCCCACACAGTATGGCTGATCTCAGGACAGCCGCTGACACAACTGCCACAGGGTAACCCCTGGTTTTTCAACGTAGAGGCTTGGACACCGAACACACCGTCTCCTGCCAAGTTTGGAGGGCAGCAGTGCCGCTGCATACCATATGCTTGAAATTTGCTGTGATGAGGTGAACAAACTGGCTGACACATATGACTTAGCAACTCCCACGCCTACAAGGTCGCTTTGTCAACAGACCGCCAAACGAGGGGCACTTCACAGCTCATTCTAGCCCTGCACCGGAAAGAGCCTTGCTTGGTGCTGACAATTTGCTAATGAAATCACACAAAATAGATTACACACCGGGCATCTGGTCTTTGTAATAACAATCATTATTAAACCCCATTGTGCGACAATGAGCTGACTGTTCAAACACCTGCATTCCCCGGTATTCACATTCAAATGTGTCGGCTAATCCCCGCTTTTGGATACACAGTGCGTAGAACACCCGCATCCGCTCCGGCGCGCTGCCCTTTCCCTCACCGTTCAATCTAATTTACCCCTACATTATACATCCGTGGGAAAATGAATATTTCATTTCTCTCCTCATAGCGCGGGGGATGGGACACTTCAATCTGGCGGCAGGGCAGAGAGGCCGGGCCCACGGAGGCCATCACTGAAGTATAAACTTCAGAGTGTAATCTAATGGAAGTCATTTTCCTCCCACTGTGTCGTGCCCGTACGCCGCATTGTGCCCCTGTTGCAATCTGGCACGGCGCTGTTTCCCACACACAGGCCCCTGATTGGCCCTGCAAGGAGGAGAAGCTTAATAAGATACGTGTCCTTCATCCTGTTAGCCTTTAACCTCTTAGTATGCATGCCCCAATGCGAATGTATAGACGTAGCGATGTATTCGTTATAATTAATTAAGAGCAAACACACATGCCATTTAATACCTTGTAGTCGAAGGGTTATTAAAGGTCCATACCAGTATTTTTGTGGAATGTGGGTTCCAAGTAATTTTCCTTGTGATACAAACATCACTGTACGTGCTTCTTTCATAATATTTTACCGTTACTGAAAACGTTTTTCTGCCGATTCACCACAGTTATAGGCTTCCATTGTATCTGAAAATGTGTCTTAATTAAACATCACATGTTTAAAAAAAAAATATATATATATTCTTTTAAAGTCACCACATGTGACTAAAATGCCATGCTTTTTTTGTCTTTCCCCTGAAACGTTGCTCTACACATTTTTAGATATATACTTGAAGCCAATGATGGTGGTGAATCGGCAGAAAATAATAATAGATTATGAAAAAAGAAAAAGAAAATAAAAAAAATAGTGACTTTTGTATCAGGAACCCACATGTCAAAAAAGACTGATATATGGTTCTTAAAAACTTCTTAAAAAATGTCCACTCCTTTCTCCTTTTGAATTCACCAGGCCTTTCTTGGTGGGTGTAGCACACGTACCAACTTTGAAATTCATTATTCCCTTTGGGGACTCCTACTGTCTCAGCACCTAAATCACAATTTTAGACGGCAAAATCCATGCAGATACTTGGCAATTCCCATAATATGGGAAAGTCTCGGTCGGTCGTGGTTAGGAGCAACTGTTACAACTCTCACAATAAATATTAGCTTTGTTTGCCTTTGGTGGATCAAGCCTTAAAAAATGTCATAATGGTTACATCGCTAATTACCTCCAAATGAAATAAAGATTTGGAGTAATTACTTTTCCCTCTCCATTCCAGAGACTTTGTCCGGTCTCTTATTTAGCATTAGCGCTGTACGTTCATAGTCATGAGGGGACTTACAGCTGGGATTACCGAAGTAAATCATAAAGCTTCTTAGCCTCAGGACCTATGGCAACGCTAGCACTCTCTGAGAATGTGTGTGCACGCAAGCTTGTGTGTTTGTGTGCGTGCGCGTGCATACGTGAAAAACTGTTTATTCTGCACAGAGGTGGGTGCTATGAACTCAGTAGGATGACGTTAGCTCTGAATGAGAACAGCTGCAACGTGGGATTGTTCTATTAATTCATCCCCCCACTGATAGATTCCATCTCATCATGCCATAACACAGGAGAGGCCCACCAGGCTGCAAGCTGCTGTGTTTACAGTTTATTAAATCAAGAGGTCTTCTGCCCTGGGTTGGCTGCAAATTCCGCCCCTTGTCTACACTTAATGCTAATGGCGTTGCTAATATCGCTCGCCGACATTGTCTTGCTTTTAGCTTTACTTTTGCTTTTAAGGCTGATGAGCCAAAGCAAATCTTTAGCTCGGAACATGTTTTTACAACAAAGCTGGCTCCCGTCAAGTGCGTTTATGAAATGCTGAAAGTGCATTTTGGCTTTACATTTGATTAAATAAAAAGCTGGGGTTTTTTCCCCACTCTAACGTGTCCTTAAACAAGTGGAATGGCTAAACGCCACTGGAGAGACAGTGGATCGGGAGGTAGAGCAGTCGTCTGGTAATCCAGAGGTTCCCGGTTCGATTCCCGCTCCTCCCGGGCAGCATGTCGAAGTGTCCTCGAGCAAGACACTTAACCCCTAACTGCTCCCGAAGAGCAGGTTGGCACTTTGCATGGTCGCCTCCGCCGTCGGTGAGTGAATGTGTGAGTGAATGGGTAAAATGTGAGGAACAAATTGTAAAGCGCTTTGGATAAAATGCAGCCATTTACCATTTTAAAGGCACAAAATGGCTAAACATATACCAGACGCGACTTTAAAACAAACAAGGACCCCCAAGTGTTTCCAATCCTCGGTCAACCTTGACGAGAGCGGCAGTCTCTCACTGGGAATATACGGAGGGTAAGGCGCTTCGTGAGGAACTGGGAATTTTTTTTAAACGAGTGCCCAGCGTGGCCCGGCGTGACACACACTGTATCAGACGTGGCGGGGCGTATGATTCAGCCATCATTCTCCTGTTAGGGTAATGGGTGTCAGCGAGGAGCTCTCGTCGATTTGACGGCTCCCCTAGCTGTGCGTCGGCACCATAAACAGTTCTGTAAGTACAATGGGCCCCGTCTTTCTCCGATTGTTTTCTCACCCCCACCGCCAAAACCAACGCCCTCCCTCCAATCACGGTTGAGCAGGAGATGGCCACCATTCATTGCTATTTTGTCAGCAAAAAAACAAAAACAAACAAGATCCGACATGTCGGATTACATAGTTTTGCAGAGCCATGTCATTCTTCTCCCGCCGCTCGCACTAGTGCCGCCAAGGCAAATATGAACATGCATTTCCCAGCAAGTCTAGCCAATACAATGCTACATCAATATGTCACAGCTGATAACGGTACCGGTTCTGGGGGAACATAAGCCTTTTACATTGTGCTTTCGTTTCTGTCTTCTCTATATATGATTTACGGACGCGTGACACCATCTAATATCTTTCATACATAGCTTGGAATGTGTTTCGTGCAACCTGGCAACTTAGAGGGCATTAAACTGGAGCTGGGACAGGCAAGGAAGAGTTGACTTTGTATTTGTCATGCAAAGTGAAGCATAACGTTAAGCTATTGCCCATGTCCCTTGATGTGAAGTGACTTTGAGTTCAAGAAAAGCGATATACAAGTATCATTTAGTATCATCATTATTATTATTATTATTATTATTATTATTATTATTATTATTATTATTATTATTATTATTATTATTATTATTATTATTATTATTATTATTATTATTATTATTATTATTATTATTATTATTATTATTATTATTATTATTATTATTATTATTATTATTATTATTATTATTATTATTATTATTATTATTATTATTATTATTATTATTATTATTATTATTATTATTATTATTATTATTATTATTATTATTATTATTATTATTATTATTATTATTATTATTATTATTATTATTATTATTATTATTATTATTATTATTATTATTATTATTATTATTATTATTATTATTATTATTATTATTATTATTATTATTATTATTATTATTATTTCAGAGGTATTCAGGTAGTAGCTATTCAGTGTGAACAATGCAACCTCTATTCAGCCATGTGCACACCTGTGTGTAGTGTTTACCAGGTCGAGGGCCTTGAAGCAGATTCGTGCAGCAATGGGGAGCCAGTGCAGGCAGGGCCGCCTCAGGGGGTGTGCGAGCAGTGCGGTCGCACAGGGCCTCGCGGGAAGGGGGCCTCGCACAAAAAAATAAAAATTCAAATAAAAAAATTAAATTTTTATTTATTGTTTTCTTTATTTTTTTTTATTTTTTTTTATTTTTTTTGATGCCCCCTTCCCGCAAGGCCCTTTTTCATCACAGACCTAAAATCTAGTTTTGCTTATATGCTTATATATTTCACATTAGACACGTTCCTGGCTTTGAGGATCTGCAGGCAGCAGAATTAGTTTCAATGAGGGGAGGGGTTACAGGTAAGGTAGCGTCTGTTGAGTTCATTGTGTGTGTCTGTGGCCTGGTGTCAGCACCTGTATTGCTTTTCTCACGTTGTACAGTTTTTCAGTGGTAGCCGCATAGCTTGCTTCTGCGTTAGCTAATGGTTAGCGATAGCCGGCTTGAGCTAACTGTTAGCCAGTTAGCTGTTTAGCTACAACGTTAGCTGCCGGCTGCGCTCGGCTGGGAACGTTAGTTTGATGCTATCAGTTAGCCTAGAGTTAGCTGTTAGCTTGTGCTACGACCATTGACATTAGCCGTGAGAATAGCAGGGGGCCCTGGCACTCTGACTACGACATCATCTTTGACAGAAGATGTAGTCGGGCCTGCACCATGACAAGGCTCCGGCCATAGCTTCTTTTTGTCCCGCCAGCGAGAGGCCTTTCATCAACGTGGAGACCTGTGTTGCGGCCTTTCGCCCTGCGTTCCTTGGTGCAGGTAAGATGTCCATTGGACATTACCCCACTCTTCCTTCCTTCCCCTCCCGAATGTTTTGTTAATAACGATGTTTTTTCCCAGGCAAAACATATGTTACTTCACAACATTTGGAGATACGACATGTGCTGTGTGTGAATTGTCTTGGTCGTTTGTGTAGCTTGGGTAGCGTTGGCCAAAGCTGTGTGTGGCCTGGTGTCAGTACCTGGCTACTCTATTTGCAGTTAGCCTATTTAGCTGATGTCGGCCATTGGCTCCTTGCTACTTTGTTTTCTCTGGTATAGACCCTCTTCTCTTTGGATTTAAGTGTTGATCTTTGTCCTTTTGGATCTATGTATATTCATGTTGCCTTTGTGAAGTTATCTTTTCCTTCTGTTTTGTTCTTCCATTAAAAGTTGAATATCCTTTAGGGGCTCATCTTTGCTTATCTCTCTCTCATACATGCTCTCTCTCTAACACACACAACACACAGACATGCTCTCTCTCTCTAACACACAAACACACATGCTCTCTCTCTCTCTCTCTCTTTCTAACACACACAGTCTCTGCCTATGGCGGCCTTTCTCGATGGCTAGGCTGTGCTCGCTGAGTCTGTACCTAGTCAAGGATCTTCAGTCACAGTGCTCAGGTATTCTGCCACTGTGTACTCTCTGTTTAGGGCCAAATAGCATTTCAATTTCTTTCCAATGTGTGTGTCTCTCTCTCTCTCTCTCTCTCTCTCTCTCTCTCTCTCTCTCTCTCTCTCTCTCTCTCTGTACACTGTATATTGACTGTAGAACGGTCGCTCTCTCTCGCTCTCTCTCTTGCTATATGTTGACTGTATCATGCCCAGCCTCGGGCAGCGCTATTATTTAAGAATATGTTGACTGTATGAAAAAAAATAAAAATAAAAAAATTATATATATATTTTATTTTCCCTTTTGGGGGGGGGGGGGGGGGGGGGGGGGGGGGGCTCGCGTTTAAATTTCGCACAGGGCCTCGCATTTCTCCCAGGCGGCCCTGAGTGCAGGTCCCTAAGAAGTGGGGTGACATGGGCTTCGGTAGGTTTGAGATCAGGCGGGCCGCTGCATTCCAGGCCCAGGCTTGGTGGCAGTGGCTGGGAGGCCAGCAAGCAGTGCGTTTCAGTAGTCGAGGCGGGAGACGACTGTTGTTTGGTCGAGAAGTTGGGTGGCTTCTTTTGTCAGGAAGGGGCGGATCCTTCTGACGTTGCTCAGGAGGAATCTGCAGGCGATGTGAGCAGAGAAGTTCAACTGGTCGTCGAGGACAACACCAAGGTTCTTGGCGGTCGGGGACGCGCGTGATTACATATGCACGCCGCATTTCTCTGAGACGCTCTCTGATTGGCCGACGCCTGTTTCTACACTGGTTAAGTTTAGGCACTCTTCGAAGTTGGTTAAGGTTAGAGTTTGTCTTAGAGCGTGACGGCAAGTTCTTTCGACGGTTAAGCTTAGGCACTCTTTCGAAGTTGGTTAAGGTTTGAGTTTGTCTTAGAGCATGGCGATAGAACGGCTGGTAGTTTGCAGGCTGTTTGACGAGGAAATGGGCAAAGACACAGCTCGTCACGGATTGGGCAAACGCGTCAGTGGCCAATCAGAGAGCATCAGTCAGTGCCAATCAGAGAGCGTCTCCGAGAAATGCGGCATGCATATGTAATCACGCCGGGGACACGGTCACAGCTGCATTCTCGACTGTGATGGAAAGGTCGGCAGGTGGAGCAATTCTGTTTTGCTTAGGTTCAGTGGTTGGTCGTCATCCAGGCGGAGATGTCGGACAGACAGGCCGAGATCCGCTCAGAGACGTGGATATCTGAGGGAGGGAAGGAGAGGAAGAGTTGAGTATCATCGGCATAACAATGATACGAGAAGGCATGAGACGTGATAATGTTACCCAGTGATTTAGGGTAGAGGGAGAAGTGAAGGGGTCCTAGGACCGAGCAGGGGGCGGGTGGCCGACAGGGTCCCTTCTCCATGACACTTAGTGTTGAGTGCCATACAAATGTTTACAGGGTGCTCCACTGCTCCAGTCTGTTCCCATTGACTTTTCAATTTAAATTATATTGGGCAAATCGACTAGGAGGTGGGTGTGTCCACCGTATCCCACTACTATACAAATGCTTATCAGAATCAGAATCAGAAAGGTCTTTATTTGCCAAGTAGTTTTCAGAAACAAGGAATTTGCTCGTTTTCGGTGCCATGTTAGCGGACAGACATAACCTCTTAAGCCCGGAGCCTATTTTCTGAAAATCCGCCTAAAATACATACCTAAGTAAATGGAATATTGCTCCACGTCTACAAGGTCCATTTGTATATTCTTGGTATCTAGGGACATCTATGGACCTCACCTCAGTGAATGTATTCCCAGTGTCAGAAATATTGTGTCTATTACTAGGCTGGCTTAAATTGTGATGAAACAAAGGAGAATATGAATTATGATTTTGAGGGGGGCTGGAGATGGGGACAAAGGCCCGGTAAGGGGGGCTGGAGACGGGGACAGGGGCCCGGTGAGGGGGGCTGGAGACGGGGACAGAGGCCCGGTGAGGGGGGCTGGAGACGGGGACAGGGGCCCGGTGAGGGGGGCTGGAGACGGGGACAGAGGACCGGTGAGGGGGCCCGGAACAAAGGGACGAGGGTGACAACTCTAGAGCAGGACCCCGGACGGGGGCCACTCCAGGTGCAGACCTCGGGATCGAACCAGGGGGCCCGGAGAAGAGGGTTGAAGGCGAAAACCCCGGGGCAGGACCCGGACGGGGGCCACTCCAGGTGCAGACCTCGGGATCGAACCAGGGGGCCCGGAGAAGAGGGGCGAAGGCGACGACCCCGGAGTAGGACCCCAGACGGGGGACACTCCAGGTGCAGATCTCGGGACCGGGCGCAGGACCCCGGACGGGGATCCCTCCCGGCGTAGACCTCGGTGCAGACCTCGGCGTTGACCACGGCGCAGGGCTGGGCCAGACGAGGAGCCGGGACCAGACGAGGAGCCGGGATCAGACGAAGAGCCGGGACCAGACGAGGAGCCGGGACCAGTCGAGGAGCCGGGACCAGACGAGGAGCCGGGACCAGACGAGGGGCCGGGACCAGACAAGGAGGAAAGCCCGGGCGTGGAGGCCGGACCGGACCTAGAGATGAGACCCGACGTGGGAGCCGGACCAGATGACAAGGAAGGGCCGGGCGCGGAGGCCGGGCCGCGTCTATTCTTTCCCCAATACATTTCCAGTTCCGCGTTCACCTTCTGCGATCTGATTGGCCACTGACGTACGCTAGTTCTGCCCCCCCCCCCCGGTATGACGCCAGGCGGGCGTAGAAATAATGCGTGGAGAGCGAGCCTTAACGCGTGAGCGCACACACGCACTTTGAACTTAATCATTCCAGCAAAGTAGGCTTCTATTATTCGAATTACTGTTTTAATGGGTATCACAGTAGTAAGTCCTACTGTAGAACATGACATATTAGCATGACATCTTATTTATTAATGCCAATACTAAAGATTAGGGACAAAGGCAATTGGCACAAGTGTAAATCATGGATTAGTCACTTTTTTAACATCTGACTTAGCTCACCATGTTAGTCTGCTGGCTGTTGATCCTATGGTCACAAGTTCAAATCACTCTTTGTTAATTTTTTTTTTTTTTTACATTTTATAAATGTATCCACTCTGGTTGGATGGTGTGTATGTATATGTATGTATTGTGCTGTATAATGACAATACATTTTAATCGAATCTCATTTTGAAATCTCTACCTGTTGAGTGGATCACCATGGTGCAATGCCATCACCTCCGAAGCTGTCTGCCACTGCGTGTCCATCCATAGGCAGCGTAGCGATCATGCTTTCATAATCGAACATAATACCTATGATGTAGACTTGATTCCGGAACAATAGCAGGTTAAGAAACGGCAACGTCTATAATGGAATCGACGTATACTGCCATAACTAAGCATTTCATGAATTACCCTAGACCGCTCTAAAACCATACTTATATTCACCACGGTATAACACGGGAACGTATGGATGGAAAAATGATCTCCTTTTTGCATATTGACCGGAAGAAACTCAATGTCAAATGACTATAGTATTGTATCCATGGCTAGAATATAGAATATAGATGTAGCAGCCTGAATATTCTACAAAGTATTCAGAAATGCTAACTAACTGTTACTTTCCCTGTGTGTGTATAACGTGTGATTAACAATGTTCCTTGGGATAGCTTAACAGTGTTCCTTGGTGCGGTGGCATAGCAAAAAAAATTGGACGCGCCGGACAAAAGCACCACGTGTTCCCCATCACCATAGCTTTCATTTTGGGGTAGGGGCCACATCATCATGATGGATTTCAAGATGGCTGCCATGTAAAATCAAGGTTCTGCCCATTAATAAATATCTTGGTCCATAGTGCGCTCAATATTTGAGCGAACACAAAGGCATTGGTATCCCTGTAAACTAGAGAAGCTAAGCTTTCCATTGGTACCATTTTCATTAAGCCCAACTGTTGGGAAGGGGGTTTTAATAGGCAATGATTCAAAATGATGTAACATTTTCGCCTAGATAAAACTGCCATGCTCATCTTCCAAAAGGTCCCTTGGCTGTTGTTACATCCCAATGTATATATTCCCCAGTGTGTGTCTCCATGTGTGTGTGTTCTCCATTTTGTTTCCTCCCTCCAGCCATTGTTCCCTTCACCATTGGTCCCTGCCAGGCCAATCCTTCCATTATTGCAACACAGCACCAATTGGTGGATGGCTTTCCAGACTCCAACACTCAATCCACACCACCCAATCATGGATCACCCCACACCTGTTAAAACATGGCTTCTCACTTCAGTCTCTCTCTCTCTCTGGCATGAGGCTAGGCCTGTTGTGTTTTTGGTAAACCTGTAACTTTGACAGTATTGCATTTCGTTTATTGGCCTTTGGTGCTTAGTAGTAATTTCCTTGTGTGTGTATGGCCACAGAGAGAGCATTGTTAGTTATAGTTTGTTTTTGTATATATTCTGCTTTTGTTTCTGTATAATTAATGTGTTTTTCTCTCTTTCTCAGGAAGCACAGATGGGGTGAGCTGCCATTTCCTTTAGACATTGTTTTCTCCTGTTTTGGTTAGGTAAGAGTAGTTTAGGTAATGTAATCTCTTTTACCATAGATTAGATTGTGTTTATTTGGAGTATAGTGGTGTTTGTTTGTTGTTTTGGCCTGGGCTCACCCCTGAGCTACATGTGCTTCCTTTGCCTCTATTCAATAAATATCATTGTTGTTTACAAACCTGGTCCATCTTTTCTGTCAACCAACTGTTATGTTACAGCCCTTTACCCTTAGACACACAGGGGTCGTAACATAAATGGGGGCTCTGCCTGGATCTTGTAACCCGTGTTCAATTGTTGGTTGATGGATTTGGTGAACTGTGTTTGTTTACACTTGTATAGTTATTAATTAATTTGTGTAAAAATGGCATTTGTGTAAAAAAAAAAAATGGCAGTTAGTACTTTTGATCTGGGGAAATTCTTGAGCAATCCTACTTGGGAAGCGCTGGATAGCTGCCGCAAGGCAGACTTAGTGGAGATTGCCACATTTTAAACTCTCGGTTCAACAAAAGCATCTTAAGCAGGATATCAGGTGTCTTGTGGTAGATAAGCTGTTGGAGCAGGGGACGCTTGTTTTACCTGCGGTCTCTGATGAACATGCAAGTCCTCCTGGTGAACCTACGGAAGCACCGCCTTCTGAGGAGCAAGCCCAGGGTGCTGAAAAGGCAGGTGTGAACGTCACATTGCCACATTTTCACTTGACCTCTCCTGTGTCAACTGGGTCTCGAGAAGGGGCCCAGGTCAAGGTTAGAATAGCACGTCTCCAGATGGAGGCTCAGGAGAAGGCACAAGCACGTGAGGCGGAGTATCGGCTTCGTAGAATGGAGCTTGAGGCAGAAAATGAAAGGGCTGTTAACATTCATAGGTTGGAGCTTGAGCATGAAGTGGAAAAAGAGCTCAGACTGCGGAGGTTGGAGCTGGAAGTCCTAAGGAGTGAATCCAACTCTGCTACACCGACTCCTCCACAAGGCCCGGGTATGTCCTCCTCCACAGCTTATTCATCACACACTTTTGATATAAGTAAACACATTGCTTTGGTGCCTCCGTTCCGAGAGACAGAAGTTGATACTTATTTTAATGTGTTTGAGCGTATTGCTGCTTCATTGCGCTGGCCAAGAGAGGTCTGGCCTTTGTTGCTTCAATGCAAATTGACTGGTAAAGCCCAAGAGGTTTGTTCAACACTTTCCCTAGAAGATAGTCTATTGTATGATACTGTGAAGGCTGCCATCCTTCGTGCATATGAGCTTGTGCCCGAAGCTTATAGGCAGAGGTTTCGCAGTCACAAGAGAGCTGTCAACCAGACCTTTGTAGAGTTTGCTAGAGAGAAGGGAACTCTCTTTGATAAATGGTGTGCAGCAAGCAAGGCCTCAGATCTTAACTCTCTCAGAGAACTCATTCTATTAGAAGAGTTTAAGAATCGTTTGCCAGAGCGTATTGTAATTTACCTGAGTGAGCAGAAAGTGTCCACTCTGCAGCAGGCTGCTGTATTAGCTGATGAGTTTGCGCTAACCCATAAAACTGTGTTTGTAGATAGGCGTGACTCGTTTCTCCCCCATGATTTCTCTCAGAGACCTTCTGTCCCCAACCATACAGAATTCACACACCCCCGACCAAAAATGTCACCTCCACGCTCAAAAGAGGAGCGGACATGTTACTACTGTCATAAGCCTGGTCATGTTATTTCTGACTGTTTAACATTGAAACGTAAGCAGCAACCGTCCTCTCAGAACTTTAGACAACCCAAAGGGGTTGGTCTGATTAAAATGGCACCTGATTCCGATCAACAGATGCACAATGATCAGGATGTTCTCGATCCTTGTTTCAGGCCATTTACTTCCAAGGGTTTAGTTTCCTTGACAGGGGATCCAAAAGATCAGTGTACAGTTCAGATCTTACGAGATACTGGAGCCTCACAATCCTTTATCCTCTCTGATGTACTACCTCTGTCTGAGAAATCTTCCTGTGGTTCTAGTGTCCTAGTTCAAGGTATTGAGATGGGTTTCGTGCCAGCCCCGTTACACTGTATTCATGTACAATCTGATTTGGTCACTGGTTTCTTTAAAATAGGGGTGAGACCTTCCTTGCCAGTTAAAGGCATTTCCTTTATCATGGGAAATGATTTAGCTGGAGGACAGGTGAACGCTGTGCTGGAAGTGTTGGATCACCCAGACACAGATTATCTGCCTGATGACTTGTCACAGAACTTCCCTAAAGTTTTTTCTGCAAGTGTTGTCACTCGGGCTCAATTGAAAAAGAGAGGTGATGAAATTAATTTGTCTGACTCTGTTTTTGCTTCAGCCTTTGTCAGGGAGGAGTTGCTGGCTCCAACTTCTGATACCGCTGACAAACCACCGACTCATAGTAAGGTACCCCCACAGACAACTGTAACTAGTTCCGACGCTTTGAAGTTACCCGTTACTCGTGAAATGCTAATTACTGCCCAGAAGGCTGACCCTTCTCTTGCAAAATGTTTCTCTTCTCTTGAAACAGAACAGAGGAGAGAGTTGCATTCTTATTTTGTGGATGAAGGAGTTTTGATGCGTACATGGAGGTCCCATGGTACTAGACTGGCAGAGCATGCACAATCGGAGATAGGGCTACCAGATCAGGTACCAGACTGGAGCACTGTTTATCAGATTGTTGTCCCTGCAGTTTATCGTCAGCATGTACTGTTCTAGGCCCATGACCACCCTTGGTCTGGACACTTGGGAGTCACTAAAACATACAACAGAATACTTCAACATTTCTTTTGGCCCGGTTTGAAGTCCGATGTAGCACAGTACTGTCGTACCTGTAGTACTTGTCAGATCACCGGAAAGCCAAACCAGGTAATTCCACCTGCTCCCCTCTGTCCTATACCAGCGGTCGGTGAACCATTTGAACATGTCATAGTTGACTGTGTTGGTCCGTTGCCAAGGACCAAAGCCGGCAATCAGTTTTTGTTGACAATAATGTGTACCGCCACCCGTTTCCCTGAGGCTATCCCTCTTCGCAGAATTACAGCGCCTGTAATAATTAAGGCTTTGACGAAGTTCTTCTCCACGTTTGGACTGCCTAAGGTAGTACAAACGGACCAAGGCACCAACTTCCTGTCTAGGTTATTTGAGCAAGTGTTACAGTCCCTGGGTATCCGACATATAGTGTCCAGTGCCTACCACCCTGAAACTCAGGGGGCTCTAGAACGTTGGCATCAGACCTTAAAGTCCATGCTGCGTAAATATTGCTTAGACACAGAGAAAGATTGGGATGAGGGTGTCCCCCTTGTTCTATTTGCTGCGCGAGAGACCATACAGGAGTCTCTTGGTTTCAGTCCTGCGGAGCTCGTTTTTGGGCACACTGTTAGAGGGCCTCTGAAAGTTCTTAAAGAGCGGTTCATGTCAAAGGGTGCCAGCACACCCACTAATGTTCTAGATTTTGTTAGCCAGTTTCGAGAGCGACTGCATCAGGCGTGCTCTCTCGCAAAAGAAGCGCTCTCTTCTTCCCAGAGAACTATGAAACGGCACTATGACGAGAAAGCTGTTTCTCGATCTTTCCAGCCAGGTGATAAGGTTCTAGTCCTGTTACCTATCCTTGGTTCTGCTCTTTCCGCTCGTTTTTCCGGACCGTATGCAATAGACAAGAAGATAAGTGATACAGACTATGTGGTTCGCACCCCTGATCGTAAACGTCACTCTCGTGTTTGCCACATCAATATGCTTAAACCATATTTTTCTAGAGATAGTGTGCAGGTGAAGACCTCAGACCAGACAGCCGGACTGGCCGTCTCTGCTGTTGCCTCAACTCCAATAGTTCCGGACTCTCCTGACGTTAGTGGTGAGGATGTAGATGGCTTGGAGTTGCGCAATGCAGCCCATCAGGGTGCTAGATTGTCCAACACTGAGATGTTATTGAACCTGCCCACTCACTTAGCACACTTACCTGAGGAGCAGCGAGAGGACATCACAAATTTGATTCAGGCCTACATGGCTCTGTTTGGTGATGTTCCCTCCTGTACTTCTGTATTGGCCCATGATATTAAAGTTAACAATGCTGTGCCTATCAAGCAACATGCATACCGTGTTAACATCACCAAGAGGGCCATGATGCAACAGGAGGTTGACTATTTGTTAAAACATGGTTTAGCCAAGCCAAGTTGCAGTCCCTGGAGTTCACCTTGCTTGTTAGCTCCCAAATCGGATGGAACTCCTAGATTTTGTACTGATTTCCGAAAGGTAAATGCTGTCACCGTGCCTGATTCCTTCCCACTGCCCCGCATGGAAGATTGTATTGACAACCTTGGATCTGCCACCTATGTTAGCAAACTAGATTTGTTAAAGGGTTACTGGCAGGTCCCTTTGACCCCCCGTGCCTCGGAAATCTCGGCGTTTGTTACTCCTGACAATTTTTTGCAATATACTGTAATGCCTTTTGGAATGCGTAATGCCCCGGCCACTTTCCAGCGACTGGTGACCCTAGTCCTGGCTGGTGTTCCAAATTGTAATGCCTATCTCGATGACCTGGTTGTCTATTCGACCAACTGGCGTGACCACATGACAACCTTGCAAACTGTCTTTGACCGCTTGGCTGGAGCCTCCCTGACCCTTAGCCTTGCCAAGTGTGAGTTTGGCAAGGCTACGGTTACCTATCTTGGTAAGCAGGTAGGACAAGGCCAAGTGCGTCCGGTGGATGCAAAAATATCTGCAATCACAACTTTTCCAGTGCCTACTACTAGGCGGGAATTGCGTAGATTCCTTGGGATGGCTGGGTATTACCGTGGTTTTTGCCGAAACTTTTCTTCTGTCGTCACTTCTCTCACTAGCCTGTGTAGCCCGTCCAAACCATTCATTTGGACAGCTGATTGTCAAAATGCATTTGATGGTGTTAAAGCTCTCTTATGCAGTTCCCCTGTTCTCTCTGCTCCAGATTTCTCCCTGCCGTTCCAGCTGGAGGTGGATGCCAGCGGGGTGGGAGCTGGAGGGGTGTTATTACAGGAAGATCACGATGGTGTCAGTCACCCGGTTTGTTATTTCTCCCGGAAATTTAACAAACATCAACTAAACTATTCCACTATTGAAAAGGAGACTTTGGCTATGTTGTATGCGTTGCAACATTTTGAGGTGTATGTCGGTTCGAGCGTATTACCAGTGGTAGTATACACAGACCACAACCCATTGGTTTTTCTGTCGCGGATGTACAACCACAATCAGCGCCTCATGCGTTGGGCGCTCATAGTGCAAAATTATAACCTCAGCATAAAGCATAAGAAGGGGTCTGAGAATGTGTTGCCGGATGCTCTATCTCGGAGTTAAATCTCTCGTGCTGTCGACTTGTTCTATTTTGCTGTCGACTCGTTGTCTGTTGCTGTCGACTCGTTCTACTGTATATTGCTGTCGACTTGTTCTATTTTGCTGTCTACTCTGTCTATGTTGCTGTGGACTCGTTTTATGTTGCTGTCGACTCAGTCTCTCTTGCTGTCATTGTTGACCCGTGTGGTTGTACCAACTGCTAGTTTTTCATAGCTCTTTGTTTTGGAGTACATGTTATCTCGGGGATGTTATCTCGTTGTTAGAAAAAAAAAAAAAAAAAAAAAAACATGTTTAGTTGGTGTTAGGTGTCAAACATGTTTTTGTCTTATGTATGGGGGTGTTACATCCCAATGTATATATTCCCCAGTGTGTGTCTCCATGTGTGTGTGTTCTCCATTTTGTTTCCTCCCTCCAGCCATTGTTCCCTTCACCATTGGTCCCTGCCAGGCCAATCCTTCCATTATTGCAACACAGCACCGATTGGTGGATGGCTTTCCAGACTCCAACACTCAATCCACACCACCCAATCATGGATCACCCCACACCTGTTAAAACATGGCTTCTCACTTCAGTCTCTCTCTCTCTCTGGCATGAGGCTAGGCCTGTTGTGTTTTTGGTAAACCTGTAACTTTGACAGTATTGCATTTCGTTTATTGGCCTTTGGTGCTTAGTAGTAATTTCCTTGTGTGTGTATGGCCACAGAGAGAGCATTGTTAGTTATAGTTTGTTTTTGTATATATTCTGCTTTTGTTTCTGTATAATTAATGTGTTTTTCTCTCTTTCTCAGGAAGCACAGATGGGGTGAGCTGCCATTTCCTTTGGACATTGTTTTCTCCTGTTTTGGTTAGGTAAGAGTAGTTTAGGTAATGTAATCTCTTTTACCATAGATTAGATTGTGTTTATTTGGAGTATAGTGGTGTTTGTTTGTTGTTTTGGCCTGGGCTCACCACTGAGCTACATGTGCTTCCTTTGCCTCTATTCAATAAATATCATTGTTGTTTACAAACCTGGTCCATCTTTTCTGTCAACCAACTGTTATGTTACAGCCCTTTACCCTTAGACACACAGGGGTCGTAACAGCTGTTCACATGAATATATCAGAGTGAACATTGGTTTTATAGGTACCAACAAACCACTTCTTTCCAGACATACCCACTTTGTCCAACTTGCATGCTATTTGGGGCAATAATCAAGCAGGTTTGTGCATGTGGTACAAATGTGTCGAACATTGGGTTAGGGTTTGTTGTTAGAATGTTGAACATAGAAGATCAATTTTGGTGTCAAACTAGGGCTGGACGGTATGGTCTAAAATTTATATCACGGTATAATTTGAAGCATAGACTGTAACGGTATATATCACGGTATATTAACTTATCTTAAAATGTCTATATAAATGCTTCTGAAGGGGTAAAACACTGTTATTCTGTTACAGCTGCTGAGCTCTATACTATAGCTAATGTCAATCAATATCTTCCTTTTTAATTAAATAGGTTCAAGAATCGAATCAGGATTGTTAGCAGAGAGAGAGCGAGGGAGGGAGGAGGCTGCTAGTGGAGCTAACGTTAGCTTGCTGAGGCTAGTACATCGACAGGCTGCTAGTGGAGCCAGCTAACGTTAGCTTGCTGAGGCTAGTACATCGACAGGCTGCTAGTGGAGCCAGCTAACGTTAGCTTGCTGAGGCTAGTACATCGACAGGCTGCTATAGTGGAGCCAGCTAACGTTAGCTTGCTGAGGCTAGTACATTGACAGTTAACATTACATAAGGTTTTAGCGCGACGTGGGCATTCCAGAATGGCGAGGATGCAAAGCATGTTAGACCATTGGACTCGTTGCAGAGTTTACATTACACATAGAAACTGAGCGACTTGCGAGAGAAGTTGTCACACAGCCTTCAAACGCAGGGTGGAAGTTTGCGTCTGTGTATTATGAAATGACAATTGCGCGTTGACACGCCCACTGCATGAAGCCTCTGTGCTCCTAAATAACTTTTTCCAGTTCGCACATCTATTATGACTAATTCTATCTATTTTTAGGGGCAAATACGAGTGAAATAGTCGCGCCCTGGCTGTGGTTACATGACGTCATTGCTATTTTAGCGCTGCTCTACCGGTTACAAGGTATAGTCAAAATCCATACCATAGCGCAAATTCATACCGTTTATACCGTTTATACCGTCCACCCCTATGTCAAATTACACAGCTATCACCCCCTTACATCCCCCCTCCCTCTTCTCCCCTACTCTCGCTACCTTACTTATACCCACCCCACCAATGCTCCTCATCTTCCAAGCCCTCTCCACCTGATCCTCACTACCACACCCTACGGCCAGATTACCATCCCACAAAACTCTCGCGTACTTTACCTCACCTAATTGCTCAACAATGAGTTTGGGCAACTCGAGCCTACCTACTTTCCTCACTCCCCTCTCCCCCTCAAGCCTAACCACTATATGAATCACTTCTGCAACATAATTTCCTCCACCCTCGCCTTCTGACACACTTGAGCTATCGTCCCTCACTTTCTTCCTCTTGCTCTCCTTCCCCTCACTTACCTCCCTCTTCTTCTTCTCCTTCTCCATATCGTCACCACCCGACCCCTTACCCTTGCCCTGGCTATTCTCGCCCCCATCGCTGTCGCTCCTCCCCTTTCCCTCACTTACCCTCCTCTTCTTCCCCACCCTTTCCCACCCTTCTTTCTCACTCTCCTCCCCACTATACTCCATTCTGTCACAACCCGACTCCTTCCCTTTGCCCTTCTTCTTCTTTTGAATTTCCGGCAGTGTAGACTCATCGTGGCGTATTACTGCCCTCCGCAATTCTTTTGATGGGCTCTTCTTCTTCTTCTTCTTTTCCCGCAGTCTACTGGAACCCGTCATCCCCTACATTGTCCATTGGAGTGCAGCTATTGCTGCTACTTCCTGTCTGAGCCCCCCTTTGCGGGACACTCCTTGCCCCCTGCGATCTTATTCTGGGCTTCTTGGTCCCTCACAGCCCCCTCATCCAATTCCCTAACCACCTTCTCCCATTTCAGACCTTCCATTCCCAAATGTTGAACCGCTACCCTAACAATCATCTTTACCCTAGCTGTTCTACCCTTAGCCTCTGCCAGACCATTAACTACCCCTGCCACGAAGGGCACAATACCAAATTTCTCCTCCCTTACCCTCTCTCTATCCTCCTGCTCTACCCTCTCTGCCAAATGCCCTTCTCCAACCCCCTGCACCCTTTCTTGGCTTCCCTGTCCTACTCTGCTAACCGCCTCAGCATACGATAACTTACCCTCCCTTCTCACTCTCCGAACCGCGACCTCCTTCTTCATCACCTCGAACTCCTTCTTCATCACCTCACACCCCCTAAACGCTACACTATGCTCCCCACCACAACTACAGCACACTTCCCATAGTCATGTTCCCCGCCACACCTAGCGCACCTCTGCCCCTTCCTACACGTGGTAGCTATATGGCCAAACTCCTGACACCTATAACACCTAAGAGGATTCTGAACAAATTCCCTAACCCTATACACCATTTGCCCTGCAAACACCTCCCTAGGAACATCCCCACCCTCAAACTCAATCACTACCGTCTCCGTCTCTATCCTATCCGCTCCCCTCTTCATCCTTTCTACTCTCTTAACTGTGCCATTTCGCCTGTCCTCCCTTAACTCGTCCACCAGCTGCCATACGTCCATCCCGACCGGCACCCCAGCTATCACCCCCTTACATCTCCTCTTCTCCCCTACTCTCACCACCTCCCGTATACCCTTTGCCCTGAGAGACTTGTTGAATATATATAGATACACAAATGTTCTAGAATGTTTGATTATGACAGCATACTGTGACATCACGAATGCTCTAGAATGTTCCATTATGACAGCATACTGTGACATCACAAATGTTCTAGAATGGTTGACTATGACATCATACTGTGACATCACGAATGTTCTAGAAGGTTCTATTATGACAAATAATACGGTTCAATGACTTTATCTAAATCCAATCAATATTCCTAATGCCGTTTCAATGTAAGGTTATACAAATAAACATATAAACATTCATATAATACAATAACCTAAATATAGCTTTGGCTCCTCTACAATACACTTACCTAGGATTTGACTTGATTCAACAACAAAGCAGTCGGGGCAATGGCAAGCCGAAAACGGTCGAAAGTGGTTATTTGAAGTTTGGATTTTTTTCCCCGACTGAGGTAGGTAGATTACATTTTTAGAGACTAAAGTACCGAAAAAGGGTACTGTTGGGTACCGGTATCGATTCACAGGTACCGGTACCGTATCGGTTCAAATGTGAACAATAAATAAAGATCAATGGTACAAATGGTACAAATATTCATCTGGTGACATTCTTCATAACATTAACACATTTATTGACCCAGAAAATGTATAGTTTGACACCAAAATTGATCTTCTATGTTCAACATTCTAACAACAAACCCTAACCCAACATTAACATTTTTGGCAGTTGTTAGAATGTTCGACACATTTGTACAACATGCACAAACCTGCTTGATTATTGCCCCAAATAGCATGCAAGTTGGACAAAGTGGGTATGTCTGGAAAGAAGAGGCTTGTGGGTACCTATAAAACCAATGTGCACTCTGATATATTCATGTGAATATCCAAGGGACCTTTTGGAAGATGAGCATGGCAGTTTTTTCTAGGCGAAAATTTAACATAACTTTTAATCATTGCCTATTAAAACCCCCTTCCCAACAGTTGGGCTTAATGAAAATGATACCAATAGAAAGCTTAGCGTCTCTAGTTTACAGGGATACCAATACCTTTGTGTTCGCTCAAATATTGAGCCCGCTATGGACCAAGATATTTATTAATGGGCAGAACCTTGATTTTACATGGCGGCCATCTTGAAATCCATCATGATGACGTGGCCCCTACCCCAAAATGAAAGCTATGATGATGAGGAACACGTGGGGAAAATTTGGTGCTTTTGTCCGGCGTGTCCACATCCTTCTCAAATCTGGTGCTAAGCCACTGCACTAATAGCTCGCCCAGTCTAACGATGAGGTGAGGTGCTACTCTTCTCCGGCTGCAGTATGGATTACTAACAATAACATTGAGCCCTTTTCCCTTTCTGGAGCGGTCCTTGAGTGGGACCAGTGGAGGTTGCCAGCAGGGGGCAGAGTGGCAGTGGTGGCAGGTGGAGCGGAGGAGAGAGGAGAAGCAACGAGGAAGAGGGAGTTACATGGGAGCGAGAGTACCAGGAAGCTCTCTTCGGCATTGGACTTGGCCGTGAACAGTCGCAGTCACAGCGGGTGTGTGCTTTGGAATAGCCCCGTTGAAGAAGTTATGAAGGAGAGCCCCGTTGGATCGAGCAGCGGGTGATGAGAAGTACTTGCTAGTGACGGGTTATCCTAGAAGTATCAGCGATAGTGTGTGAGTAAGAGATACAGAACCGAAGGACTAACGTCTAGAGTTAACGAGACTAACGTCTAACGTTAGCGGGTTATAGTAGTTACTGTGTGCGGTGTATTAGTATGCTGCTAGCGGCTCCGTCTGACTTGAGTAGACTACCAGGCGCGTGGCGCTGAAGAACCGGTGGTATAGCCAGCCACGTTGCGTTAGTAGCACAACAGATATAGCAGGAAGGTGCGTCGAGACCGAAGTTTAGCTGTGTTTAGGGTAGCAACAGTATTAGCTCGCGCGACAGCAGCAAGCCAGCAACAGCCAGCGGTGGACGTCTCCTAGACGGTACAGAGGACGCCTCTTCCCACCAGCAGAGGACGCCATCCAGCACGCTCCTCCAGCTAACCACTGCCTATGCTGTTCGCCCAGCCTGCTGGCTGTGCTCGCGGGATCGCCGACGCCATCTTGTCACCTGGACGAGTGGTGACAAGGGTGGGTCCGCCATCTTGGCTAAGTACTAAACGGTACCACGTGTATCAACAGCAACGTCCATTCAAGTGAACGCTAACAACCAGTGTCTAAGGGGTACTGTTGTGAAGGATCAGATTAAACCGAATATATATTTATTTATGGATATATATTTAATAGTATTTGTATATCGTTTGATATCCCTTGTATATTCCTTGTACATATACACTGAATATCCCTTTGGTCTACTAACAGCCCATAATAGTTTCATTCTCTCATTGGACAAGAACTTGGCGCCAGCAGCCAAGCCCCTTGGTTCAAGTTCAATCGTGCCGACGAACATGTCGTTACTAGCCCCGGTTCCGCGTAGGAATATGTCTGCCGAAATACGAATGGTACTATTTGTTCACAGCGCATATATATATGGCGCAAGTAAAGTAGAACTTTCTTTTAGTCCCTTAGCCCTTAGTTCTTTACCCTCCAACCTAGTGGCAAGACGTTAAGCCTCACCCACGATACACGTGTGGTCCAGTATGGTCAACTTGGCCTCAGAATGGCATTGAGACATCGTGTGGATTAATAGTTGAATTGTCATAGTTTGGCACTATACCGTCGAGTGGGACGTATTTCTATTAAGTTAATAATAGTCTATTATGTATGGTGCATCGTTCGGTTAGAGTTATAAAGTGAGCAGTACCCCCATCGTTTCCTCGCGTTATCTAGAGTCTTAACCAGGCTGGGCAGACCACGTGTGGTGCTTTCATCCGAGGAGTTCTGGGCTAGGACGAGTGGACCTGCACATTGGATTACCTTACCCGGACGACGGCGAGCCCTACACGGCTTGGATTATCTACTTGCTTTGGGTGCTTTGATTATGCCATGGATAACAGCCAACACTGGTAAGTGTTGGAACTACCCCCCGAGAGGAGTCCAGGTGAGACGGCGCTCTACCCCGAGTGAGGTCGCCTCACGTCTCTTCGTTGTGGACCGGCAGCTACCGTCTACAAGAGGGCCCAACTGTATTCATCTGTGGACCAAGGTTCTGTGGGCACCGTGTTCAGCACTCTGAATTCTCCCAAGAAATCGTTGGCCAGATGGGATATCGCCAGCGGCTCTCCTAACCCCCCCCCCTACTGACTTACAACCAGCGGGACCCCCCTTTAGTATATCCAGCTATAATCATTAAGTACCATTGCTATAGTTCCCTAAAGAACCAGGTTGTATACTTGCTTCCTGCGTAACCAGAGATTGGACATTCAATGTTGATTTGCCTACGAATACTCATTTGCCTTACAAGTGCATTCAAATCATAAATGTCATTATGTGAACATTGTATATACCCTTTGCTATATATTAAAGATTCGACGGATACATTTGTGTGGACTTGGTTTCATCAGGTGGGAAAGTGTTCATCATATATATATATTGTACTGTGTGGCCAGTAGTTAAAGTACATAAAGCGGTAGTGGTTTAATGATACCATACTTATCAATACAGTCAGGGAATTGTACCCCTCAGTTACAATTGGTCCTTCGAGCCGGATGGTAACTAGTGTAATATTAATATAGTGTTATTAATATTGAAATGGCCTATGATGAACACTCCACGAAACGGTCCTCCTAACGTAGAACGCCCGCGGCGCAGACGACAGTCACCTCCGTACCTAGAGGATTACGCTGTCAGTCAACTACCTAGCCTTCTACAAACGGTAAACGCGGTAAAAGTAGAAAGTAAAATTATGTCTGACCTTAACGACCAGGTTACCCCGACCACAGAGGCCCTAGTGGGTTCTAATGTAACTGACCAAGCTCACGGTGGCGACCAGGAGGGAGCTGACATGCCTTTACCCCCCGCCAATACCGAAGAAGTAGTCCCCGACCAGCCCCGGGAGGAAGACAACCCTACAGAGAGAGAACTCTGCACGGAACAAGATGAGGAGAGCGCCGAGGAGATAGAGCTCCAGGACTGCCCAACGAGTACAGCCAGGAGCGGCTCACCTCTACAACCGTCTTCCCCCAGCAAAGCGGAGAGGATGCTATCACAGGCGTTCCTCGTCAGCCTGACAGCCTCTACCGAACGCGATCGACTCCAGGGTGAACGCGATCGACTTCAGGGTGAACGCGATCGACTCCAGACACAGCAACGGAGCGAAGAAGAGCGCATACGCCTGGAGATGAGACGCCTTCAGACGGAAGAGAATATGGCAAGAGACCGAGCAGACACCCAGCGTGCCGCTGCCGGTGCCCAAAGAGAAGCAGAGCGCGACCTCGCTCTCATCCAGCGCGAAACCGAGCGCGACAGACTACAAGCCGAGCGCGACAAGCTACAAGCGCAACTAATGGAGCAGCTGATCCTCAAGGCAACACCCTCTCCCTCCGCCAGGGGTTCAAGGAACTCGTCGAGACAACAGTCAAGGGCAGCGTCTACTAACCGAGCAAGCGACCCTGAACTTGACCAACAGACCAAGCCTATACCCCCCGCAGATCCCCTTCCCCGACCGGTCCAAGCGAGACCCAGCTACAAGGAAGGAGCAGCATACACGGCGGAGAAGCTAAATAAACGACTACAGGATCTAGAGGACCTGATAGAAGAAGAAGAGGGAGAGGAGGAGAACCAAGCCCGACGACAGCACAGTACTCCACCGGACCAGGAGGTCCAGTACAGCCCAGGCTATACCCCCGCGGCGCTGCGCTACAGACCCCCGACTCTATTCACGGGTGAGCACGACGCACGACCAGCCCCGAGGAATAGCACCTGGACCAGCGGGCCATGGTACCCTGCCGGTACCAGCCCACAGAGAGGCGCAAGAGGAGACTCGCCTAGGAGGCCTCTCCCCCAACGCTCGCCGATGTATCAGCCATCCACGGCGTCATACATTGCCACACCGACCATCCCAGACTTCACCCATGAGAATCGGGCACAGTACACGGAGCTCCGAATGTGCTTAGAGACAATGATGGTGGATGTCGTTGATGAACGTCACAAGTATGCAATATTACTGAAGCACCTGAAAGTACCCCGAGCGCACAATATAGCGCTAGCCTATGCCACCTCTACGACCCCATACACCGCGGCTCTAGCAGCGCTGGACCAGAGATATGGACGTATATGGGATTACGTAATCCAAGAGATAAGGCATATTGACCGCCTACCCCCAGCAACAGACAATCGCTCATTAGACGACCTGTCTATAAAAGTGCAGTCCCTGGTAGGGATGCTGGGAGCGCAACGAGAAAAGGGTATGCACGAGCTATACGCCAACTCTAACGTCGAGAGGATTTTAGAGAAGCTGCCACCCGCCAGACAAGAGCGCTTTAGGCGGCAGAGAGACCACCGTGATCCTAACGGTCCCGAACCATCCCTCCTCGATCTAGCCGACTTCCTGGCGAGAGAAGTCAGCAGCTTACGACTGGATACGTTCGTGCGGAGCACACCAAGCTCCAGAGAGGGACCCAGGAGAATAAACGATGGAAGAAGATCGGTGACTGTCATGCACCAATCAGAATCAGTACCGAGCAGTAAGAACCACAGTACCCCCTCGAGAAAAGAGAAGTGGAAGATGGTGTGCCCGTACTGCGAGAAGGAACACTGGCTGTCACAATGTGACCTGTTCACAAAGATGAATGCAGAAGAAGTGAGTCAATGGATAAAGTCCAACAGGCGCTGTTACCGATGTGCGCGCAGTCACATGGCAGCCGAGTGCCGCCTAAAGAAGAGGTGCAGTCGGTGTGACGGAGCCCACCTAGATGTCCTACACGACAGTAACAGAAGAAAGCCTGCACCTGCACCATCGAGCAGCACCAAGGCAAGTGTCATGTACATTGACCCCGCCAGCAGCAGCGGCGCCCAAGTGCTCTTAAAGGTAGTCCGTGTAACATTGAGCTACCAAGATAAAGTCATGGACACTTACGCCGTCCTTGATGACGGGTCAGAGAAGACCCTTCTGCTCGCGTCCGCTGCGGCCCAGCTGGGACTGCGGGGGAGCGAGAACCAAATGACGATTCGGACAATAAGAAGAGATTTAAAGACGATAAAAGGCGAGAATGTCTCCTTCACTATCGCAGCAAGCGGGCAGCCAGAGCGACGGTATAGGATTACAAATGCTTTCACCAGCCAAGAAATAGGACTATCACAGTACACCTACCCCATCGCCAAGCTGATGGATAAATATGTGCACCTGCGTCAACTACCTATCCCGCTCATAGACGGCGCCACCCCGACCCTGCTGATAGGCTCCGACCATGCAGACCTCATAGTCCCGATAGACCGGGTCCATACAGGACCCAGAGGCTGTCCTGCAGCAGTCGAGACCCGCCTAGGATGGACACTACAAGGCCCCCTCGCTAAATCTCTCAACCGAACAGCAGCCACTAGCTGCCTCCACTCCAGAGTGACAGAGGAAGACACCACTCTCCTGCAGCATGTAGAGAGGCTATGGACACTAGAGACAATGCCCTTTAAGAACGAAAAGAAAGACATTCGTTCTAAAGAAGACATTTACGCCATAAACCTCCTCGAGCAGGGGACAAAGAGAGTCACAGTCGGCGGAGTGATGAGATACGCAACTCCACTCCTGAGGCGAGAGGGAATGCCCACCTTTCACGCCACGAAAGAAGCTACGGAGCGGTATCTATTGAACACAGAGCGGCGCCTAGCCAAAGACCCCGCTCAAGAGAGTGTGTACCGCGCTGAGATTGAGAAGCTAATCACAGCGAGACACGTAATGAAGATTGACATTAAAGAGGCCGATCAGACGACCGAATCATGGTACGTGCCGCACCACAAGGTCCACCACAACGGCAAGGATCGCATTGTGTTTAACTGCAGCTACCAGATCGGATCCCAGAATCTGAATAAAGAGCTCTTGCCCGGCCCCACACTCGGCCCCTCTCTACTAGGCGTGCTACTACGCTTCCGCCAGGACAAGGTGGATATCAGCGGGGATATCAAAGGGATGTTCCTGCAGGTGAGACTAGTGGAGGAGGATAAGCCCCTACTGCGGTTCCTATGGAGAGAGAGGATCGGAGATGAGCACCCAGCCATCTACCAATGGGAAGTCCTCCCCTTCGGAACCACATGCAGCCCGTGCTGTGCTACATTTGCACTGCAGAAACACGTCGCAGAGGACCCAGCAGCAGATGAAGAGGTCCGACACAGTGTGAAGAACAGTTTCTATGTGGACAACTGTTTACAAAGCGTTTCGACCCAAGAAGAAGCCGAGGCTCTCCTACTCAAGCTACGCGCCTCCCTGATCAAAGGCGGCTTTGATCTCAGGCAGTGGGCCAGCAGCGACCCGCACGTATTGCGCAGCCTCTCCCCCGCGGACAAGGCTGCCAGCAGCGAGACCTGGATGGCGACAATCCCAGGAGAAGCCCAAGAAATGACACTAGGACTAGTCTGGCGCTTCAAAACAGACTCGCTCCACTATAGACACAAACCCCTGACCACGGAGCAGGGAAGGTCGACGGCGATACCGACCACCAGACGGAGTGTGTACAGAACACTCGCCAGACAATATGACCCGTTGGGATGTATTCTACCTTACACCACCAGGGCAAAGATGATTGTACGAGCACTATGGGACAAGGACCAGGGCTGGGACGACCCAATACCCGCACCCCTTGCCTCCACATGGAGAGAGTGGGAGACGGAGCTCCGCTCACTCCCAGGCGTCAATATACGCCGCAGCTACTTCCCACCCACAGTGAGGCCAGAGACATGCAAGATGGATCTACACGTCTTCAGTGACGCCTCCGAAGTAGCCTATGGATCGGTGGCCTACTTGCGTGCCCAAGAGAAGGGAGGAGAGATACACACCGCTTTCATCCTGGCTCGCTCAAGAATAGCCCCACGAAAGCAACAATCTATCCCGCGTCTAGAGCTCTGCGCAGCCCTAGCAGGAGCGCATCTAGCCACGTTAATCCAACGTGAACTCACCATTCTGGTGCACAGAACAATCTTGTGGTCAGATTCCACGACAGTACTCACATGGATCAAGTCTGATTCATGCAGATGCAAAGTCTTCGTGGGAGTCAGAGTCACCGAGATTCAAGAGTTAACAGAAGCAGCGAGCTGGCGGTATGTGGACACCAAACACAACCCAGCTGACGTCATCACCCGGGGAATGTCCCTAGATGACCTCACCCGTCACAACATCTACAGTGACGGACCAGAGTTCCTCAAGCTCCCGGAAGGAGAGTGGCCTACGCCCACCCCACGGGAGGCGAGTAAAGAGGAGGCTGAGAACAAGAAACCTATGTTCTGTGGACTGAGCACAGTCGCCTCCACAGACCCCAACATAGATGACTGCCTCACTCTACAGAGTGCGCAACTAAAGACATTCCTGTGGCACCACCCAGAGATTCAGCCCACCACTGACATTTCAGCAGCTGACTACGAAGAAGCAGAACTTCTTCTACTACAACGAGCCCAGAGAGACTCGTTCCCCGATGAGCTAGACTGTCTACAGGGAGGAAAGCCCGTCCCATCAGACAGCAGACTGCTCCACCTGGCACCCGAGAGCGACGCCCATAATCTCATCAGAGTGGGTGGTCGTCTGCGGAGGGCCCCCAATCTACCGGATGACGTTAAGTACCCGATAGTCTTGAACAGCCGACACAAGGTCACAGAGCTGATCATAAAGAAATACGACGAGGATGTACACCACGCAGGAGCAGAGAGAGTCTTCGCGGAGATCAGACGTCGCTATTGGATACTTCAAGGAAGAGAAGCAGTGCGACGCTTCCAGCGAACCTGTCTAGACTGCCGAAAGTGGCGCGCGCAGCCCAGCATACCCCGGATGGCTGACCTACCTCCCTGTCGCCTCCGACTCGGCGACAAGCCATTCCACTCCACAGGCATGGACTGTTTTGGCCCATTGTATATAAAGAAAGGAAGAGGAACCGAGAAGCGGTGGGGTATTGTATTCAAATGCATGACCACCCGAGCGATACATATCGAACTCCTTCCAACCATGAGCACAGACTCATTCCTTATGGCCTTCCGAAGATTCACATCACGGAAAGGAAAACCGTCTACATTGTTGTCTGATCACGGGACAAACTTCAAAGGCGGAGAAAGAGAGCTGAGAGAGAGCTTCCAAGCTATGGGCCCAGAACTTAAGACCCACCTCGCTCCATCCCAGATTGACTTCCAGTTTAATCCCCCGAACGCACCCCACTTCGGTGGAACCTGGGAACGAGAAGTACGTTCTATAAAGACAGCCCTGTACGCCGTGCTTGGGGCCCAGACTGTAGCGGAAGAAGTCCTAATGACAGTCCTCACGGAGATCGAGGGAGTATTGAACTCCAAGCCCCTCGGCTACGTCTCCAGTGATATAGCAGATGTCGACCCAGTCACCCCCAACACACTCTTGATGGGGCGGCTGGACCCCGCGCTACCCCAGACAATGTACAGGCCTGAAGAAGCGAACGGCCGAAGAATGTGGAGGTACAGTCAAGTACTAGCTGACAAGTTTTGGAACAGCTTTCTACTCCACTACCTACCGTCTCTACAGACCCGCCAGAAGTGGGTAAAAGAGAGAGACAATTTGACAGAAGGAACAGTCGTCATGATTATCGACCAGTCACTACCCAGAGCTATGTGGCCGGCTGGCCGCGTAAGCAAAGTGATCACCGGTGCCGATGGCAAGGTCCGAGCAGCTGAGGTGCTCGTCCAAGGGCGAACTTACACACAACCCGTGGCGAGGCTAATAGAACTGCCCAGACTCCCAGACACTATCGATGATGACCATGACCCCATGACTTTGTGAGTTGACTGACCCTTACAGCGGACCTTGAGTGGTAGACAGTGCGGTTAATCTGTCTCTGCTTAGCTAATTAGGTGGGACTAATTAGGGGGCGGCTGTTGTGAAGGATCAGATTAAACCGAATATATATATTTATTTATGGATATATATTTAATAGTATTTGTATATCGTTTGATATCCCTTGTATATTCCTTGTACATATACACTGAATATCCCTTTGGTCTACTAACAGCCCATAATAGTTTCATTCTCTCATTGGACAAGAACTTGGCGCCAGCAGCCAAGCCCCTTGGTTCAAGTTCAATCGTGCCGACGAACATGTCGTTACTAGCCCCGGTTCCGCGTAGGAATACGTCTGCCGAAATACGAATGGTACTATTTGTTCACAGCGCATATATATATGGCGCAAGTAAAGTAGAACTTTCTTTTAGTCCCTTAGCCCTTAGTTCTTTACCCTCCAACCTAGTGGCAAGACGTTAAGCCTCACCCACGATACACGTGTGGTGCAGTATGGTCAACTTGGCCTCAGAATGGCATTGAGACATCGTGTGGATTAATAGTTGAATTGTCATAGTTTGGCACTATACCGTCGAGTGGGACGTATTTCTATTAAGTTAATAATAGTCTATTATGTATGGTGCATCGTTCGGTTAGAGTTATAAAGTGAGCAGTACCCCCATCGTTTCCTCGCGTTATCTAGAGTCTTAACCAGGCTGGGCAGACCACGTGTGGTGCTTTCATCCGAGGAGTTCTGGGCTAGGACGAGTGGACCTGCACATTGGATTACCTTACCCGGACGATGGCGAGCCCTACACGGCTTGGATTATCTACTTGCTTTGGGTGCTTTGATTATGCCATGGATAACAGCCAACACTGGTAAGTGTTGGAACTACCCCCCGAGAGGAGTCCAGGTGAGACGGCGCTCTACCCCGAGTGAGGTCGCCTCACGTCTCTTCGTTGTGGACCGGCAGCTACCGTCTACAAGAGGGCCCAACTGTATTCATCTGTGGACCAAGGTTCTGTGGGCACCGTGTTCAGCACTCTGAATTCTCCCAAGAAATCGTTGGCCAGATGGGATATTGCCAGCGGCTCTCCTAACCCCCCCCCCCCTACTGACTTACAACCAGCGGGACCCCCCTTTAGTATATCCAGCTATAATCATTAAGTACCATCGCTATAGTTCCCTAAAGAACCAGGTTGTATACTTGCTTCCTGCGTAACCAGAGATTGGACATTCAATGTTGATTTGCCTACGAATACTCATTTGCCTTACAAGTGCATTCAAATCATAAATGTCATTATGTGAACATTGTATATACCCTTTGCTATATATTAAAGATTCGACGGATACATTTGTGTGGACTTGGTTTCATCAGGTGGGAAAGTGTTCATCATATATATATATTGTACTGTGTGGCCAGTAGTTAAAGTACATAAAGCGGTAGTGGTTTAATGATACCATACTTATCAATACAGTCAGGGAATTGTACCCCTCAGTTACAATTGGTCCTTCGAGCCGGATGGTAACTAGTGTAATATTAATATAGTGTTATTAATATTGAAATGGCCTATGATGAACACTCCACGAAACGGTCCTCCTAACGTAGAACGCCCGCGGCGCAGACGACAGTCACCTCCGTACCTAGAGGATTACGCTGTCAGTCAACTACCTAGCCTTCTACAAACGGTAAACGCGGTAAAAGTAGAAAGTAAAATTATGTCTGACCTTAACGACCAGGTTACCCCGACCACAGAGGCCCTAGTGGGTTCTAATGTAACTGACCAAGCTCACGGTGGCGACCAGGAGGGAGCTGACATGCCTTTACCCCCCGCCAATACCGAAGAAGTAGTCCCCGACCAGCCCCGGGAGGAAGACAACCCTACAGAGAGAGAACTCTGCACGGAACAAGATGAGGAGAGCGCCGAGGAGATAGAGCTCCAGGACTGCCCAACGAGTACAGCCAGGAGCGGCTCACCTCTACAACCGTCTTCCCCCAGCAAAGCGGAGAGGATGCTATCACAGGCGTTCCTCGTCAGCCTGACAGCCTCTACCGAACGCGATCGACTCCAGGGTGAACGCGATCGACTTCAGGGTGAACGCGATCGACTCCAGACACAGCAACGGAGCGAAGAAGAGCGCATACGCCTGGAGATGAGACGCCTTCAGACGGAAGAGAATATGGCAAGAGACCGAGCAGACACCCAGCGTGCCGCTGCCGGTGCCCAAAGAGAAGCAGAGCGCGACCTCGCTCTCATCCAGCGCGAAACCGAGCGCGACAGACTACAAGCCGAGCGCGACAAGCTACAAGCGCAACTAATGGAGCAGCTGATCCTCAAGGCAACACCCTCTCCCTCCGCCAGGGGTTCAAGGAACTCGTCGAGACAACAGTCAAGGGCAGCGTCTACTAACCGAGCAAGCGACCCTGAACTTGACCAACAGACCAAGCCTATACCCCCCGCAGATCCCCTTCCCCGACCGGTCCAAGCGAGACCCAGCTACAAGGAAGGAGCAGCATACACGGCGGAGAAGCTAAATAAACGACTACAGGATCTAGAGGACCTGATAGAAGAAGAAGAGGGAGAGGAGGAGAACCAAGCCCGACGACAGCACAGTACTCCACCGGACCAGGAGGTCCAGTACAGCCCAGGCTATACCCCCGCGGCGCTGCGCTACAGACCCCCGACTCTATTCACGGGTGAGCACGACGCACGACCAGCCCCGAGGAATAGCACCTGGACCAGCGGGCCATGGTACCCTGCCGGTACCAGCCCACAGAGAGGCGCAAGAGGAGACTCGCCTAGGAGGCCTCTCCCCCAACGCTCGCCGATGTATCAGCCATCCACGGCGTCATACATTGCCACACCGACCATCCCAGACTTCACCCATGAGAATCGGGCACAGTACACGGAGCTCCGAATGTGCTTAGAGACAATGATGGTGGATGTCGTTGATGAACGTCACAAGTATGCAATATTACTGAAGCACCTGAAAGTACCCCGAGCGCACAATATAGCGCTAGCCTATGCCACCTCTACGACCCCATACACCGCGGCTCTAGCAGCGCTGGACCAGAGATATGGACGTATATGGGATTACGTAATCCAAGAGATAAGGCATATTGACCGCCTACCCCCAGCAACAGACAATCGCTCATTAGACGACCTGTCTATAAAAGTGCAGTCCCTGGTAGGGATGCTGGGAGCGCAACGAGAAAAGGGTATGCACGAGCTATACGCCAACTCTAACGTCGAGAGGATTTTAGAGAAGCTGCCACCCGCCAGACAAGAGCGCTTTAGGCGGCAGAGAGACCACCGTGATCCTAACGGTCCCGAACCATCCCTCCTCGATCTAGCCGACTTCCTGGCGAGAGAAGTCAGCAGCTTACGACTGGATACGTTCGTGCGGAGCACACCAAGCTCCAGAGAGGGACCCAGGAGAATAAACGATGGAAGAAGATCGGTGACTGTCATGCACCAATCAGAATCAGTACCGAGCAGTAAGAACCACAGTACCCCCTCGAGAAAAGAGAAGTGGAAGATGGTGTGCCCGTACTGCGAGAAGGAACACTGGCTGTCACAATGTGACCTGTTCACAAAGATGAATGCAGAAGAAGTGAGTCAATGGATAAAGTCCAACAGGCGCTGTTACCGATGTGCGCGCAGTCACATGGCAGCCGAGTGCCGCCTAAAGAAGAGGTGCAGTCGGTGTGACGGAGCCCACCTAGATGTCCTACACGACAGTAACAGAAGAAAGCCTGCACCTGCACCATCGAGCAGCACCAAGGCAAGTGTCATGTACATTGACCCCGCCAGCAGCAGCGGCGCCCAAGTGCTCTTAAAGGTAGTCCGTGTAACATTGAGCTACCAAGATAAAGTCATGGACACTTACGCCGTCCTTGATGACGGGTCAGAGAAGACCCTTCTGCTCGCGTCCGCTGCGGCCCAGCTGGGACTGCGGGGGAGCGAGAACCAAATGACGATTCGGACAATAAGAAGAGATTTAAAGACGATAAAAGGCGAGAATGTCTCCTTCACTATCGCAGCAAGCGGGCAGCCAGAGCGACGGTATAGGATTACAAATGCTTTCACCAGCCAAGAAATAGGACTATCACAGTACACCTACCCCATCGCCAAGCTGATGGATAAATATGTGCACCTGCGTCAACTACCTATCCCGCTCATAGACGGCGCCACCCCGACCCTGCTGATAGGCTCCGACCATGCAGACCTCATAGTCCCGATAGACCGGGTCCATACAGGACCCAGAGGCTGTCCTGCAGCAGTCGAGACCCGCCTAGGATGGACACTACAAGGCCCCCTCGCTAAATCTCTCAACCGAACAGCAGCCACTAGCTGCCTCCACTCCAGAGTGACAGAGGAAGACACCACTCTCCTGCAGCATGTAGAGAGGCTATGGACACTAGAGACAATGCCCTTTAAGAACGAAAAGAAAGACATTCGTTCTAAAGAAGACATTTACGCCATAAACCTCCTCGAGCAGGGGACAAAGAGAGTCACAGTCGGCGGAGTGATGAGATACGCAACTCCACTCCTGAGGCGAGAGGGAATGCCCACCTTTCACGCCACGAAAGAAGCTACGGAGCGGTATCTATTGAACACAGAGCGGCGCCTAGCCAAAGACCCCGCTCAAGAGAGTGTGTACCGCGCTGAGATTGAGAAGCTAATCACAGCGAGACACGTAATGAAGATTGACATTAAAGAGGCCGATCAGACGACCGAATCATGGTACGTGCCGCACCACAAGGTCCACCACAACGGCAAGGATCGCATTGTGTTTAACTGCAGCTACCAGATCGGATCCCAGAATCTGAATAAAGAGCTCTTGCCCGGCCCCACACTCGGCCCCTCTCTACTAGGCGTGCTACTACGCTTCCGCCAGGACAAGGTGGATATCAGCGGGGATATCAAAGGGATGTTCCTGCAGGTGAGACTAGTGGAGGAGGATAAGCCCCTACTGCGGTTCCTATGGAGAGAGAGGATCGGAGATGAGCACCCAGCCATCTACCAATGGGAAGTCCTCCCCTTCGGAACCACATGCAGCCCGTGCTGTGCTACATTTGCACTGCAGAAACACGTCGCAGAGGACCCAGCAGCAGATGAAGAGGTCCGACACAGTGTGAAGAACAGTTTCTATGTGGACAACTGTTTACAAAGCGTTTCGACCCAAGAAGAAGCCGAGGCTCTCCTACTCAAGCTACGCGCCTCCCTGATCAAAGGCGGCTTTGATCTCAGGCAGTGGGCCAGCAGCGACCCGCACGTATTGCGCAGCCTCTCCCCCGCGGACAAGGCTGCCAGCAGCGAGACCTGGATGGCGACAATCCCAGGAGAAGCCCAAGAAATGACACTAGGACTAGTCTGGCGCTTCAAAACAGACTCGCTCCACTATAGACACAAACCCCTGACCACGGAGCAGGGAAGGTCGACGGCGATACCGACCACCAGACGGAGTGTGTACAGAACACTCGCCAGACAATATGACCCGTTGGGATGTATTCTACCTTACACCACCAGGGCAAAGATGATTGTACGAGCACTATGGGACAAGGACCAGGGCTGGGACGACCCAATACCCGCACCCCTTGCCTCCACATGGAGAGAGTGGGAGACGGAGCTCCGCTCACTCCCAGGCGTCAATATACGCCGCAGCTACTTCCCACCCACAGTGAGGCCAGAGACATGCAAGATGGATCTACACGTCTTCAGTGACGCCTCCGAAGTAGCCTATGGATCGGTGGCCTACTTGCGTGCCCAAGAGAAGGGAGGAGAGATACACACCGCTTTCATCCTGGCTCGCTCAAGAATAGCCCCACGAAAGCAACAATCTATCCCGCGTCTAGAGCTCTGCGCAGCCCTAGCAGGAGCGCATCTAGCCACGTTAATCCAACGTGAACTCACCATTCTGGTGCACAGAACAATCTTGTGGTCAGATTCCACGACAGTACTCACATGGATCAAGTCTGATTCATGCAGATGCAAAGTCTTCGTGGGAGTCAGAGTCACCGAGATTCAAGAGTTAACAGAAGCAGCGAGCTGGCGGTATGTGGACACCAAACACAACCCAGCTGACGTCATCACCCGGGGAATGTCCCTAGATGACCTCACCCGTCACAACATCTACAGTGACGGACCAGAGTTCCTCAAGCTCCCGGAAGGAGAGTGGCCTACGCCCACCCCACGGGAGGCGAGTAAAGAGGAGGCTGAGAACAAGAAACCTATGTTCTGTGGACTGAGCACAGTCGCCTCCACAGACCCCAACATAGATGACTGCCTCACTCTACAGAGTGCGCAACTAAAGACATTCCTGTGGCACCACCCAGAGATTCAGCCCACCACTGACATTTCAGCAGCTGACTACGAAGAAGCAGAACTTCTTCTACTACAACGAGCCCAGAGAGACTCGTTCCCCGATGAGCTAGACTGTCTACAGGGAGGAAAGCCCGTCCCATCAGACAGCAGACTGCTCCACCTGGCACCCGAGAGCGACGCCCATAATCTCATCAGAGTGGGTGGTCGTCTGCGGAGGGCCCCCAATCTACCGGATGACGTTAAGTACCCGATAGTCTTGAACAGCCGACACAAGGTCACAGAGCTGATCATAAAGAAATACGACGAGGATGTACACCACGCAGGAGCAGAGAGAGTCTTCGCGGAGATCAGACGTCGCTATTGGATACTTCAAGGAAGAGAAGCAGTGCGACGCTTCCAGCGAACCTGTCTAGACTGCCGAAAGTGGCGCGCGCAGCCCAGCATACCCCGGATGGCTGACCTACCTCCCTGTCGCCTCCGACTCGGCGACAAGCCATTCCACTCCACAGGCATGGACTGTTTTGGCCCATTGTATATAAAGAAAGGAAGAGGAACCGAGAAGCGGTGGGGTATTGTATTCAAATGCATGACCACCCGAGCGATACATATCGAACTCCTTCCAACCATGAGCACAGACTCATTCCTTATGGCCTTCCGAAGATTCACATCACGGAAAGGAAAACCGTCTACATTGTTGTCTGATCACGGGACAAACTTCAAAGGCGGAGAAAGAGAGCTGAGAGAGAGCTTCCAAGCTATGGGCCCAGAACTTAAGACCCACCTCGCTCCATCCCAGATTGACTTCCAGTTTAATCCCCCGAACGCACCCCACTTCGGTGGAACCTGGGAACGAGAAGTACGTTCTATAAAGACAGCCCTGTACGCCGTGCTTGGGGCCCAGACTGTAGCGGAAGAAGTCCTAATGACAGTCCTCACGGAGATCGAGGGAGTATTGAACTCCAAGCCCCTCGGCTACGTCTCCAGTGATATAGCAGATGTCGACCCAGTCACCCCCAACACACTCTTGATGGGGCGGCTGGACCCCGCGCTACCCCAGACAATGTACAGGCCTGAAGAAGCGAACGGCCGAAGAATGTGGAGGTACAGTCAAGTACTAGCTGACAAGTTTTGGAACAGCTTTCTACTCCACTACCTACCGTCTCTACAGACCCGCCAGAAGTGGGTAAAAGAGAGAGACAATTTGACAGAAGGAACAGTCGTCATGATTATCGACCAGTCACTACCCAGAGCTATGTGGCCGGCTGGCCGCGTAAGCAAAGTGATCACCGGTGCCGATGGCAAGGTCCGAGCAGCTGAGGTGCTCGTCCAAGGGCGAACTTACACACAACCCGTGGCGAGGCTAATAGAACTGCCCAGACTCCCAGACACTATCGATGATGACCATGACCCCATGACTTTGTGAGTTGACTGACCCTTACAGCGGACCTTGAGTGGTAGACAGTGCGGTTAATCTGTCTCTGCTTAGCTAATTAGGTGGGACTAATTAGGGGGCGGCTGTTGTGAAGGATCAGATTAAACCGAATATATATATTTATTTATGGATATATATTTAATAGTATTTGTATATCGTTTGATATCCCTTGTATATTCCTTGTACATATACACTGAATATCCCTTTGGTCTACTAACAGCCCATAATAGTTTCATTCTCTCATTGGACAAGAACTTGGCGCCAGCAGCCAAGCCCCTTGGTTCAAGTTCAATCGTGCCGACGAACATGTCGTTACTAGCCCCGGTTCCGCGTAGGAATACGTCTGCCGAAATACGAATGGTACTATTTGTTCACAGCGCATATATATATGGCGCAAGTAAAGTAGAACTTTCTTTTAGTCCCTTAGCCCTTAGTTCTTTACCCTCCAACCTAGTGGCAAGACGTTAAGCCTCACCCACGATACACGTGTGGTGCAGTATGGTCAACTTGGCCTCAGAATGGCATTGAGACATCGTGTGGATTAATAGTTGAATTGTCATAGTTTGGCACTATACCGTCGAGTGGGACGTATTTCTATTAAGTTAATAATAGTCTATTATGTATGGTGCATCGTTCGGTTAGAGTTATAAAGTGAGCAGTACCCCCATCGTTTCCTCGCGTTATCTAGAGTCTTAACCAGGCTGGGCAGACCACGTGTGGTGCTTTCATCCGAGGAGTTCTGGGCTAGGACGAGTGGACCTGCACATTGGATTACCTTACCCGGACGATGGCGAGCCCTACACGGCTTGGATTATCTACTTGCTTTGGGTGCTTTGATTATGCCATGGATAACAGCCAACACTGGTAAGTGTTGGAACTACCCCCCGAGAGGAGTCCAGGTGAGACGGCGCTCTACCCCGAGTGAGGTCGCCTCACGTCTCTTCGTTGTGGACCGGCAGCTACCGTCTACAAGAGGGCCCAACTGTATTCATCTGTGGACCAAGGTTCTGTGGGCACCGTGTTCAGCACTCTGAATTCTCCCAAGAAATCGTTGGCCAGATGGGATATTGCCAGCGGCTCTCCTAACCCCCCCCCCCCTACTGACTTACAACCAGCGGGACCCCCCTTTAGTATATCCAGCTATAATCATTAAGTACCATCGCTATAGTTCCCTAAAGAACCAGGTTGTATACTTGCTTCCTGCGTAACCAGAGATTGGACATTCAATGTTGATTTGCCTACGAATACTCATTTGCCTTACAAGTGCATTCAAATCATAAATGTCATTACGTGAACGTTGTATATACCCTTTGCTATATATTAAAGATTCGACAGATACATTTGTGTGGACTTGGTTTCATCAGGTGGGAAAGTGTTCATCATATCTATATCATGTACTGTGTGGCCAGTAGTTAAAGTACATAAAGCGGTAGTGGTTTAATGATACCATACTTATCAATACAGTCAGGGAATTGTACCCCTCAGTTACAGGTACCCTGAACAATTTAAGCCGGCTTTGTACCTAAATTGCACCTCATCCCATTTCTGCCTTGCACTATATAGTATTGTATATTAGTACACTGCATAGTATATTGTATATTATATGGTAACTCAGTTACGTCTATTCTGCATCGAACATTGTACATATGTCTATACTGAACACTGTGACCTCATTTTCTACTTCTAATTTACATGCTATACTATGTTATTTTATTTCATACTTATCTTGTCTTGCACAGTCTCTGGAGCGTAACAGTAAGAAGCATTTTGTATAAAAGTATTCTGTTCTGTATGACAACTATTAAAGAAACTTGAAACTTGAACTTGAACTTAGGTTAGGTTTTCTTTTGGTAACGTGGGCCCACATTTACTTGGTTTTATTTTGTTATTTGATTATTTGATTATTTGGTTATTTGAATTCCCAATGTTTCTCTACTTTATGCCTGGGTTCCCCTAGTACACGCGGGGTGTTTAATGTATTGAGCACGCGGTGCTATGGTGGGAAGAGCTTCCCCTACATTATAACAGTGAGAGCACCCGGTGCCAATTATGAATAAATTACAGTGTTAATTGTAATGGATAACATGCCCGGGCTTCAGTAAAAGTAGACTAAATTGGGATCATTGTCTGTGTGTCTGTTTCTTCCGTTTTCCATTTGCTATTCTAACCCCCTGGGTAAATATTGTGACTGCATAATTATTTAACCCTTACACCCCATTCACAGAATAGTATTTGAAGGGTCTATACAGGTGGTCAAGGAAGGGTACTGCTTAAAGGGAAGCCCAATAATACTATTGAACTGACAATCACTGGGTGTGGGAGGGCTGTCGGAGGTACTGGGGGAAGTGAGGGTGTGTGGGGAGCTACTGCTGACCGCCTTGGAAGGCGAGGGAGACCAGAGTACCAGTCCCCAATACTATAGTATCCTACTACCCAGTGTCTACCATTTGGCGTCACGAACAGGATCAACATCCTACTCCACTTCCTTGGCAGACCAGTAGAGAGACCATGACGTCCGACGAAGGGACCCGAGCCGCGCAGGAGATGGCGGCAAAGATGGAGGAGCTGCAGGAGAAGTGCCGGACGCAGGCGGCACTCCTAAAGCAGGGGGCCGACGCTGTGAAGGAGTTGACCGAGCAGGCAATCCAAGAGAAGCGTCGATCCCAGGCGGCTCTGAGGGAGCAAAGAGACGGCCAAGACACCGTCACCGAAGTGAGGAAGGAGGGCCCGGAGGCCATGGAGGAGCTGACCGCCCAGGTACAGGCCCTGGAGGACAAAGCCCATCGGCAAGCATGTCTCCAAGACCGACAGGCGCTGGCCCTGGAACAGACACAAGCCGCCCTCAACAAGGAGGGCCGCGAATCCTGCTCGCCCCCCTCACAGACTGGAGAACGGACGTTTATCGACCTGATGATGGAGGCGATAGACTGGTCCGAGGAAGAGATGGTCCTGGGCCCCACCAGGAGTCCCGCCCGAGGCATGATTCAGGCCGCCGCCGCAGAGGGACGCAAAACCCCTCCCCTCACCGACCCCTTCCAGGAGTCGATCAGACAGCTGTTCGCCGACCAAGAGCGGTTGAGCGTGCGACAGGAACAGCTGTTTCAGGCCTTGCAGCAGGAGCGAGACGCGCCCCCCGAGAGGCGCCGCTGGGCGGCGACCTAGGCGAGACGGGCCCGCAACCTCGCGGGGTATGCTCAGGCGAGATGAGGTCGGGAGGTTGATATGCTACACCTGCGAACAGCCGGGCCATATCGCCAGAGATTGCCCCGGCCCCGTCGGTAGGCCCCGCCCCGGCCCTGACCCCGCTACCGAAGCACCGGGCCCCTCGGCGCTCCGACCTGGGCCGCAAAGGGTGATCGACGCCATCGCGACGACACCGTTGACCCAGCCGCCGAGAGCTCAGAGGAGCAGAAGGTACACGGGGTGTGCTTCACCCTAGACGTACGCATAGATGGCGTGGATACCCGTTGCCTGGTCGACACCGGAGCCGAGGTGACGACGGTGTCAGAAAACCACTTCAAGCAAAACTTCCCAAAGCGGCGGCTGACCTCCGCCAACTGGATCACCCTCATAGCCGCCAACGGTTTGGAGATCCCTGTGGTGGGGTGCCTGTACGCAGAGGTGAAGTGTCTGGAGATGACGTTCACATACAAGTGTATCTTCATCGTCAAGGACGACCCCCTCCGAGGACTCGCGAGAGACGCGGTCCAGGGACTTCTGGGGATGAATGTGCTCGGCGGAGTGGGCGGTCTCTTCCACGGGATGAAGGGGATGCGTCCCGCCCGTAGTTATCGCCCAGACTCCGAAGATGTCGCCCTTAGCCACGTTGTGGTAGTCCACCATCAACCCGGCGGGGTCAGCCGGGAGGCGGACGCCCCGTTAGGCACGACAAAAAGGTCAGAACCGGAGGTGGAGGACACCGAGAGGGGCTCCCTCACCGTCACGGCTCTCATCCCGTACTCGCCAGTCGTCCCCGGACGGATGGGGATCCAGAAGAGGAACCACGGGTAGACTGGGTGGAGAGGCGGCGACTTCAGGCGGAAGGGCCCCAGCTGAAACCAGTGGGGCGGATAGCTGTCCGAGGGATCCAGCCCCCTAAGACCCGGTTTGGTCGGCAACAGGGGAAGACAGGGCCTGACAGGAGAGAGCCTGAAGAGAAAGAGCCTGATCAGAGAGAGCTGGAGAGGGAGCCCGACAGGAAGGGGTCTGAAGAGAGAAGGGCCGACCAGAGGGGGCCTGAGGGGAGTGAGCCCAACAGGAGAGAGCCCAGCAGGAGGGAGTCCAACAGGGGAGAGGCTGACCAGAGAGAGCCGGACCGGAGGGGGTCTGAAACGAGAAAGGCTGACCAGAGGGGGTCTGAACAGAGAGAGAGAGGGCCTGACAGGAGAGAGCCCAACAGGAGAGAGTCCGAAAGGAGAGAGGCCGACCAGAGGGGGCCTGAGCCGAGAGGGCCCGACAGGAGAGAGCCTGACCAGGGAGAGCCGGACAGGAGAGGGCCTGAACCGAGAGAGCCCGAAAGGAGGGGGCCTGAGAGGAGAGAGCTTGACGGGGTAGACCGGGATCTCCAGAGACAGAACTACCACCGAGGTTTCCGACCCAGGGGCTTCCCCCGCTCCCGGCTGGGGCGAGACAGAGAGGATAACCAGGGAAACAGGTAGGAAGGAGGTCAAGGAGGTGAGGACAGTCCAGAGCAGGGGCCTCGTCGGCGTCCATACCGGCGCCGACGCTCACCGACAGGGGTCAAGCCGGGTCCAGAGGGTGGTCATAGGAACGTTGAGAGGACGTCAAGAGAGATAAAGTCAGTCCCCTCAAACGAGGGTGGAGAAGACGGCAGAGACGGGGGCGGGGAGGGCGCCGCGGGCGGCTCCTCAGAGGCCTCGGCGGGCGAAGCCGTGGCCGAAGGCCTACCAACAGAGACAGACGAATCTGACACGGAAGCAGACGCAGGGGAACGAATTGAACGAACCCGGCCCCAGAGGAGCACCAGGGGCGTTTTTAGGGTTAGAAAACATTGGGGGCTTCAGCCCAGGGGGGTGGAGGGGGGGGTAACCCCCCCCCCTTTTTTTTTTTTTTTTTTAAGCACAGAAATACGCAATTTTAGAGTAATTAGAGATGAATACTGAATAACTAGAATCATTAGAGGTTCTCAAAGTGAGGTCCAGGTCCATGAGAGGGATCTGGGCAGTCCCCATAGAAAATTCAAAGTTAACAGGACCAAATCATCAGTTTCTTATTTATTTATTTAGCCAGATTAAACATTGATCTGGTCCAAGAAGCCCCTACATGATTACAAATATACATATATACACATATATATATATATATATATATATATATATATATATATATATATATATATATATATATATATATATATATATATATATACTGTACATACATACACATATACACCAATAACAAAATAAAAACACAGTTAAGAATCATACACATAAGCAAATAAACAAACAAACAAACATATGCACAGCCTATGTACAAAATAAATAAACAGTTCATCTCTAGTCTTTACAGTTTTCTTCAATTGCATAAACACTCAAATCAAAAGTATTACACAATTATCAAAACCTTACACTCAATGAGCAAAATATAGGCCCAGATTTGCACCCCTACAATGTCAGCCTCACTTTTTGCAAAACAATACACACAGTGATTTGCAAAACACTAAACACACTTGCATTACATTAGACACAGAATGTCAAATTACCACACATATGAGCCAATTGGTTAACACAGCCATCAGATGCACAAACACACCATTGCTTAATTGTAGATACACAATCAGGTTTAAGCACTATAAAAATGCAGCAGGTGAGTTCACCTGTCTTCAACCAAAATGGAAGGAGAGTGAAGTACTGTACACAGAGAACGTGAAAATATACAATACATTCACCAAACACTACACAAGACAACCAATGATGCAGACTGATGAAAATATAAATTGTCTCCCATTTTCCCAAATCAGTCAACATGTCAACATGGAGAATCACAACAAAAAAGTATCTTGCCAGATCCAGCTAGGCAAAGAGATAATGTCTAGTATTTTCTGTTTAGATTTTTTCAAAAATAAATTGTATTACTGTAATTTTAACCTGTACTGGATACAGTATTTTATGTTTGTCTGATATTTGCTGAGCTTACAGTGTTATGCACATAGTAGCATGAAAACTGGGACATGTATTGTTGTGATTCTCCATGTTGAAATGTTGACTGATTTGGTTATATGGAGAGAACATTTATATTTTCATCAGTCTGCATCATTGATTTGGGTATATGGAGAGAAAATGTTATTTTTTTCATCAGTCTGCATCATTGATTTGGGTATATGTAGATAAATAAATTATATTTTCGTCAGTCTACAGCATTGGTCTTGTGTAGTGTTTGGTGAATTTATTGTATATTTGCACATTCTCTGCGTACTTCACTTACAGTACTCTAATCACTGAGAAGTAGAATTGCTAAATGTGTTTTAGGTTAAGCACAGCAGTGTGTGTAACTGGTTCAAACAGAATTAAGTCATTATGAAATGTGTGTTTCATATGGTAACAAAATTAGTGTATGGTTTTGACAAGTGTTTAATTTAGCAAAGGATCTGAGGTGTTCTGATAATTGTGTGTGTGGTTGTGCTAATTGTGTGTTTTGAAACACCGGGCCCCGTTTTCAAAATCATGCTTAGGCAATCGAAAAAAACTATTGTGTGTTTCATTATATACATTATGTTTCAGTCTTCTCGTAAAAAAAAGATTCGATTTTTGGGTCTTTTCCTGCCTTTGGTCCGCTTTGCATTCACATCTCAAATGAACCGCAGCAGGGTTCACTTGCAAGAGTGAATGAGCTTTCACACCACCCCAAACCAACCGGACTATCCGAGGTTCGATTAAAGCTTATTATAGGACACTGGACATGGGTATGGATGGCTCCAGTTGCTGCTGCGTTAAAGTGCACATCTTCAATATCTGTACTATTTAAAAGCACAGTGCAGGACACACTCAAAGGTTATCGCACCTCAGAGATGGCAGTGGACATGTATGACAGGACAAAGGCCATATGTAATGGCCTTTGGATTGAGGAACATACTACCAGCCAAAGGAGGAAGCAGAAAAGGATGGGCGAGTATGTAGTTGAGTCATCTTGTGGCACAAGCTCAGACCTCAGCTCAGGAGATCAGCTGAGACAGAGACTGTTCTATCCAGTCGTCGACAGAATACTGCAAGAGCTTGAGAGCAGGTTCTCATGAGTTGGATAACAACTTATGAGAGGCATACAGGCATGTTATCCAGCCTCAGACCAGTTTCTCTCAGTGGAATTGCTGCAACCCCTCGCCACACATTACAATATCCAACTATGAGGAGATCACAGTTGCAAAGTGTTTCCTGGTCAGGACAGGCAGAGATGCAGTCCCTACTATCCAAAGTGTCTTTTCCCTCCTGGATGATAATAATAATAATAATAATAATAATAATAATAATGCATTTGATTTATAAGGCGCCTTTCAGGACACTAAAAAAAAAGTCCACAAATCGGTGAATGAAAGAATTATAGGATCAAATGAAAACTACTTACTAAAAATGTTTAAAAGTACTAAAAACCAACAAAAAATACCAAACACTAACAAACATTCAGCACAGACAATGGGGATGCTGACATAAAAAAAAAAAAAAAAAAGTAAAAGTAAAAAAAAAAAAAAAAAAAAAGTAAAATTTTTTTTTTTTTTTTTTTTTTTTTAGATCCGGGGCTAGGAGAAAAACATCCGGGGCTAAAGCCCCGGAAGCCCAGGGCTAACGACGCCACTGAGGAGCACCAGAGGTCGGCTGCCCGCTCGGTATCGCCAGGACTACATGCTGAAGAGTGTGGTTGTTGAACAGTGTGTGAAATTGATGGAACAATGTGTGAAACTATTGGTCTAAGGACTGTTTTCATGTCATTAAACTGGTTTCATTGAGTAACTTGCAGAGGACTTGGCAAGTTTAAAGTGGGGGGAAATGTAGCAGCCTGAATATTCTACAAAGTATTCAGAAATGCTAACTAACTGTTACTTTCCCTGTGTGTGTATAACGTGTGATTAACAGTGTTCCTTGGGATAGCTTAACAGTGTTCCTTGGATAGCTTGCCCAGTCTAACGACGAGGTGAGGTGCTACTCTTCTCCGGCTGCAGTATGGATTACTAACAATAACATTGAGCCCTTTTCCCTTTCTGGAGCGGTCCTTGAGTGGGACCAGTGGAGGTTGCCAGCAGGGGGCAGAGTGGCAGTGGTGGCAGGTGGAGCCTGCTGGCTGTGCTCGCGGGATCGCCGACGCCATCTTGTCACCTGGACGAGTGCTGACAAGGGTGGGTCCTCCATCTTGGCTAAGTACTAAACGGTACCACGTGTATCAACAGCAACGTCCATTCAAGTGAACGCTAACAACCAGTGTCTAAGGGTACCCCGAACAATTTAAGCCGGCTTAGGTTAGGTTTTCTTTTGGTAACGTGGGCCCACATTTACTTGGTTTTATTTTGTTATTTGATTATTTGGTTATTTGAATTCCCAATTTGTCTCTACTTTATGCCTGGGTTCCCCTAGTACAAGCGGGGTGTTTAATGTATTAAGCACGCGGTGCCTATGGTGGGAAGAGCTTCCCCTACATTATAACAGTGAGAGCACCCGGTGCCAATTATGAATAAATGACAGTGTTAATTGTAATGGATAACATGCCCAGGCTTCAGTAAAACTAGACTTGATTGGGATCATTGTCTGTGTGTCTGTTTCTTCCGTTTCCCATTTGCTATTCTAACCCCCTGGGTAAATATTGTGACTGCATAATTATTTAACCCTTACACCCCATTCACAGAATAGCATTTGAAGGGTCTATACAGGTGGTCAAGGAAGGGTACTGCTTAAAGGGAAGCCCAATAATACTATTGAACTGACAGTCACTGGGTGTGGGAGGGCTGTCGGAGGTACTGGGGGAAGTGAGGGTGTGTGGGGAGCTACTGTTGACCGCCTTGGAAGGCGAGGGAGACCAGAGTACCAGTCCCCAGGTTAGTAAATCCTGGGCCCCATCCACTCCAGCTGCAAGCACTCCAGAACGACGTTCCGGGCCAAAGACGGGGGTACATATAGGTCCAATACTATAGTATCCTACTACCCAGTGTCTGTGTACTACTACTCCCACAAGCAGGGATAATCCACCCTTCTACATAGATTTAGCTCTACAAACAAGGTGACTAACTCCCATTGTTTACAGCGTGGCAATACTACGACAGGATAAGGCTAATCCCCGGCGGTCAATGAGTTAACGTACTGTATGTGCTTTGCTAAATCTGAGTCTGAGGCTTTGGGCACCCACTACTGAATGATTGAAATTTCTTTATTGGGAATAACCCAATTTCAAGGGGGTCCGCAAAGACAAAATACAGTCATTAGACAATCTTATATAACAAAAACAACAATCAACAAATAACAAACAGGGGTGCCCTAGTGGCGAACCACATAACGCGCTGAGTCGCGGCACGGCCGACCTGGCCCTATTCCCTGTACCTGGTTCAACTAAGTCGATCAAGAGTCCCATTATCCAGATTCAATTAACCCGATGTTTGAAGCCGGGATTTTCCTGTTCCTCGAAGGTGGATTCAGTCTCGTTAACTCGAACCAGACTTGAGACCCAGGATAAGTGCGCGCGGCCGCTTCAGTTGAAAAGCCAGCACGTATCGATAGCAGAGATCCTGATTTTCTAACGGCATTGATTGATTAATTGATTTAAAACTTTATTAACAGATTGCAGTACGGCTCAATCGCCTCGCCGACAAGTTAAATGCGTTATCTATAGGCTAATTTTAAGTCCCTCATTACCTCAATCAATCAGATTATATTTCTTTAAACTTGCCTGCTGGCAGTAGGTTTATGGATTGAATAATCAAATGAGATCTTGCTAGCGAAAATAATTAGTTAAACTGTTATACAGAATAAGGATACGGCTCTCTTACCCATTGATTGATGTATGGTGGATCTTTTACTTATCTGCACTGTGGTGTAACGGTTTCTGCTTTTGACTTTCACGCAGACGGCCCGGGTTCGAATCCTAGTCTTTTCCTTCTTTTTGCAATGTAGGAATAATTCTATTTGGTGCACGTTGAGAGCTATATAAAGAATGACATCCTCAATGCATGTAGATTTATAATATTTTAACTTAAAACTAGGCTACTTTTGCGTATAATCATTAATATTATATTCCAAAAAATTATATTGGAAACACGAGGTTTCGAACACCGGTCGCCCGGTTGCCAGGGTTGAGCACTACCACTGCGCCACTGTGCCAGACGAGATAGATTCATTGTTTATCCATTAATGGACGAGAGATCCGTGTTTAGAATATTTTTTCTTTTGAATGAAGTTTTATCTCTTTATTCTCAAATGCATTAATGTGACGTCAACGGCTCATTTAATTTCTCAAATCCGTCAAACAGCGCATCTCATCAGACATTTTAATCCCAGTTACAATATCACACAAAATCCACAATCCACGCATAGACACTTCAATTTTATGCTTGAATGAAACACAATCCGGGCGCTCCGTTAAGCAAATCTACAGCGGAGAATATATGAAACTAATCAGAGCCAAACGGCCGATAGGTTTCATTCATTAAAAATATCCCCGCGGGATTCACATTTGCAATGCGCCGTTATTAAAATAACCACATGCAGCGTGTATCGCGACTCCGAGCGCCGTATATGACGTGCATTATTTTATTTAGGACAAAGTAAATCTATAGGCTCAATATGATTTATTATCAGCATTTAGTTCTATTATTATACATTTCAGAAGCCCCCTCTAGGAAAACGAAGCACAGAAACATAATTCAGAATGGTATAATGGGATCTAGACTGTGAGAATCATTTCAGGAAGCGAGCTGTCATTTTTTTGCGGGGGCGTGGCCATGGTTCATCCGGCTAACTGAAGTTAACCCTGCTCCCGACCAGGCTCAAACTTTTTGATCTGTTATCATGGTGATTTGGACAATCGCGCGTCGGGGAATGGGAAGGTCCGGCTTAAGTCAGGCTTGACTGGAAATTATCCGGCTAACTCAGTTATCCAGGTACGGGGAACGGGGCTGAGGGTTCGATTCCCGAACCCATCGTTATTTGTCGAATGTCTTCCCCCCACTCTGTCTCCCGTTTCACCTCTCTCTCTCTCTCTACTGGACTGCCCAGTAGAATAAAACAAAAAACAACAAAAACAACAGAGTAAGCAACGCCAGCCAAGAAAATAATACAAAATAAAAAAGCATACACCAGTAACACGACAACAACAACAACAACAACAACAACAACAACAACAACAACAACAACAACAACAACAACAACAACAACAACAACAACAACAACAACAACAACAACAACAACAACAACACAACGACAAGAACATGAACTGCAACAACACCAGCAATGGTTCGTCTATCTCTTATTATGATATTGAGGTCCAAAGCATAAGCTAGTAGTCTCACAGTGAGAGGACAACATAGTTTTAAACAATTTAAAAGATGATGTTGAACGGATGTGGACAGGTAGATTATTCTAGTCGGATGGAGCTTTAAACATAAAATATTTTTTACCAGCTGATTTAAAGGTTTTTGGAACAGAAAAAAAAGTACAATGACGAAGTTAATAATTAGAAGTCAAAGGTACCTATACTGTTTTAGGTATATAGAGGATAATTTAAATAAATGCATTTAAAAATAAACTGTAACCAATGTTGTTGTCTTCTTATTGTGGGAGAACTTGGGAAGTTGAGATGTTCATACATAATACAATGATGAGTGTTATATGAACAGCCAAGAACAAATCTGCATATACGATTATAGATGGTGTTAGTGAAGCCAGTAGCATATTTTGCTTGTTGATTCTGCTACTGAGTAAGTTATGCTAGAAGGACACACATGGCTTTATCTGTAGTATCAGAAAATGTATCCACTCCCCTCCAGAAGTTCATTCAAGACAAGATGTGACGGAGACGATGCACATCAGACACTGAGCTCAACACAAGGGCATTCTCTGTGTGTCACACACCAACCAGAGAATGCGAGCGGAGTGGAGCGGCCCGTATTTCACCTGAGCAAAGTGCCCATTTTAATATGTGCCACTCAAACCGCTCAAGGCTGCTCCATTCTACTCATGATGCTGCATTGCCAAAGCCCATTTATATTACGCTATTATGGACCAACATTTATTGAAAAGTTACTGGCATGTTAGTTGTAATTTAAAGTTATAATCGCCACTTTGCCCAGCCTGCTTTTCACTTTGGGACAATTAAAAGGCTGTGTTTTACTCACTGCTGCTGCTGTGTTGGAGCTCTTTGCTGGCTGGAGATATTTCCATTTTTAAGATCACAATCAAGATCCTGTTATAGCATGGCCTTTGTTAGCCTTTGCTGATACATTTCAGGAGAAATCATTTACAATTACATTTACATCATCCATGGTTATATTATCATACTGGCCAATCGCGTCTCGCTCTTCGCCATTATGAGATAGCTCTTATCTCCTAGCACCTAATGTGCTCACGCACAAACAATTGCACTCACATGCACGTGACCAGGCCGCGCCCCCGCATCCTACTATATGACGCCGGACATGGTCACACTCTACCTTCCTCTTTTTTGTTTCCAACACGGACGTAGCAGTGCACTCCGTGAACTAGCTGTTATGAAACGCAGGGAGAAATTACACAATGTTAGGTTTTCGCCGGAGGTTCACCAGCCCCTGGAATCTTCTCGGCACATCCTAACAGCGCATCGGGCCTGTCCTGGGGTTTCCTCATCTCGTGACAGCGGATCGAGGGACATCGCGCGACGGTTAGCAGTCGAGCTGCGTCACGCACAGGTAGGGCCTGCGCTAACAGGCATTGATACTAGCATGAGTGATACTGCTTGTTGTCCCGTGAGACAGCCGAGTTATGAATTGGCGCGAGGGGCAGGATATTTGGGAAAACATGGTCGTCATGACTGTTTTGGGTGTTTTCCCAGCTATCCTAGAGCGCGCGGCTAATGCTAATGCTACAATGCTAGGACGCCGTTCCTTTGTTCCCCACCGAGGGATGTCTTTACTAAAAGGTCTTCCCTCCTCTTAATCATTCATGCTGACGGTCAATCTGTGTCTAATGTTGGGGGTTTAACGGGGGCTTGTTTACCATTTACATGGGTGGATGGGCTGAGGCTCAGGGCTGGTGTGCTTCTTGTGAATCTATGAATTGTGTGGACAGGACTGGTGTTTTTCTCTGGTCTGCATCCCCTTAACAATTGTGAGTATGGGCTAGCCCATTCTGCAGTGTGTTAGTGGAGTTTTCGTTCATTTATTCATTTACCCCTTCATGGGTGCACACCACAGTGGAGGTTGCTGCATGCCTACTAGTGAGGCAATGGTTCTCTAGTTGTAGACTTTGGTCTGCAGCCACCACTGGTGTTCCGTGCTTGTGAAGCAGATGGCATCAGTCCTTTGCCTCTGACATGATCGAACGGTGTCCCGCCCGGCCGACGCCATGAAGCGAGTCGGCCCGGCAGGTGGCTGGTGGGCTGTTAAAGCCTATACCGCCGCAGTATAGAATAAGCAGCGACTGGCAACATTGTTCAAATTGCTGTTTTTTCTGTCAAAAGTGGTGTCGGGTGGTGGGGCCTTAGGGACAGCCGACGTCAAAACATCGCGCAAGGTTTTGAGGTTATTCAGCTTTTGACCTAGCTGCAAGCTAGACATCTTTGGTTGGAACAGTCTCCCCTTGAGGAGGAGAGAAGGTTTTTCCCTCCTCAGGGCTCCCCTCTCCGCGGAGGGACTTTTGGTCTGTCCGCGGGAGCGCGGGCGGTATTTGACCTAGGCTCCACACCGCCTCACACCGCGCAGCCAGAGGTGAGGGCGCGGCCTCGCCAGCGGCTGTGGCGAGGCCCCCGACCAGCGGCCATGTTTCCCCCGCCTGAGGTACCCTGGACACAAGGACAACAGGTGATCAAAAGGCCGACAGCCTTGGATGCCGAGGGATCGGCTACATTAGATGAGCGCGCCCTAAAAAAAGTTCGCCGTCTAGCTGTGTCTAGCTCGCTCTCCGGTCACTTCCCCCCCCCCAACACCAGCGGGATACAGGCTCTGATTTGTTCCCTTTGGCTTCGGGCCGCGTGCCTTCAGTGAAGCACAAGCGGCCCCACGTTTCGCTTCTCATGGGGACAGGGGCTGAAACCCATTGCTAGCTAGGCCTGGGTCTGTCCGTGAGAATGCTGTGCTGTCAAGCGGCTCCCACGCCACATGTTCTGCGTCTGTGTTTGGTGAGCCTGGTGTTGTGTCTGTCAACAACGAAGGTTGTCAGCGGGGGATCTCAAGGCCCAGGGGGTTGCAGCGCAAGTTCCCCCAGCCCCGCCCTTGTCAGGCCGGGAATCACGTTAGTGCCTCCCACGGCCGGAAGACCGACGGTGGTCAGTCAGGCACGCGTGATTTGGGTGGTAGTAATATCACTGCAGGGCTACGGTGTGTAGGAACCCACCCTATCGGGCAGTTTGGGGACCACACGCCTTGCATGTCCAGCTGCAGAACAGATCCTCAGCAGTCCATGCCGGGGAGATGTTCAGTGGGGGAGCTTATGTCACCCTGTGTGATGTCAGCTTCCCCCTTATCAAACCGGCCCTTTCTGTCGGGGTCCGCCCTTGGGTGCGATTGCCTCGTTGGTAGTGTCAGGGTGCAATATCCCGGCTCCGCGAGACACCCTGCTCGTGCGGTTGGCGAGTCCAGGGTTGGCAATGCACAGCGGGTGGGACCGGGCTGCCTATCTACGGTTCCTGGCGGACCAGCGCCAAGTGGCGGCTGGTGCGCTTGGGATTATCATTACATATGGCTACGACAGTGCCATATGTCGAGGTGGATGGAGAGAACGCTGAGGCGGGGACTTGTGTTGCAGTTTGCACAACCCCACCCTCCGTTTTCAGGTTTGGTACAGACCCTATTGTCAGGGTCAACAGCAGTGACAGCTCTGGCCGACGAGATCCAATCTCTGTTGGCGAAGCAAGCCATCGTCGTGGTCCCAAAGGAGGACGCGATGCGTGACGTTTCCTCTCTGTATTCTCTGGTGCCCGAGAAATCAGGGGGGGTGTCAGACCCATACTGGACCTGTCCCATGGGAGGTTCAGCATGTTGACCGTCTCTCACCTGTTAGACGCTGTCAGGTGGGGGACTGGTTAACCTCCATAGACCTGTAGGATCCGTATTCGCATCCCGATCTTCCATCCTAGGGCTTACCTACGCTTCCTTTGCAGGGCTTAGCATACGGGTACCAGAGGCTGCTGTCCGGCTACTCTCTGGCTCCCCGCATCTTCACCAAGTGCGTGGAGACCGCGCTGTGGCCTCTGCATCGTCGGATTTTAAGAATTGTATTCTACCCTGGACGACGTTCTGGTCCTTGGCCAGTGAGGGTAGATCGCCAGGTCTCATACCAGGCAGGTGGTGCCTCACCAGCCTGCGTTTGGCTTTAGACTGGAAGTAGAGTACTCCTCTTCCCAGTCAACGGGTGGAGTACTTGGGCTTTTTCTAAGCTCAAGGTCTATATGGGCATCCCTCTCAGAGCGGTGGCAAGTGGATGGTTCTCGGCGCGCTCGGGAGGTTCCGTCCTAGGACGGTAACGGCGCTGTCCGTGATGTGCCTGCTGCTGTGGTCCCTCTTGGCCTCCTCTTCATGAGGTTTTTTCCCGTATGGAAATGGACCCGGTGAGAGACATGTGGAAGTGGCTGAAGGTACCCATGTCAGTACTGGGGGACCTCGTCCTCTGGGGAGGGCCTGGTGTCCTCACCAGTGGGGTCCCTGTGGGCAGCAGGCTGTCACACATCACGGTCTTCACAGACGCCTCCCTCATGGGATGGGGGGGACGTGTCGGGCCAACGCAGTAGGGGGCAGCTGGCAAGACCATGCTGCCTGGTCTGCGCTACATTCAATGTGTTGGAATTGAAGGCAGTCCTTCTGGTCCTCAAACGGCTCGGCCACCTTGTGGTGGGCAAGCATGTTTTGGTCAGGACGGACAACACGACGTCAGCGTCGTATATTGTCAGACAGGGAGGAGTGCGCTCCCCCCATCTGCACCAGGCGGCGGTCGGGCTCTGGCTGTGGGCGTTCTCCATCTGCGCTGCCTGAGGGCTCTCCGCATCCCCGGCAGGGAGAATGTGGGTGCAGGTGTGATGTCGCGGGCGGTCCTCATCCAGACATAGTCGGCCAGGTCTGGGACCGATTCAGTGGCCGTCCGGGATTCTGTACGCATTCCTCCCCTTACACCTGATAGCTCAGCTGTTGGGGAGAGGGTACGTCGGGAGCGCGGGATTTGGTCCTGATCGTGCCGGGCCGGGGCTCAGCTGTGTGGTCCCCGGCCCTGATTCAGCTCTTGGTGGCCCCGCCGTGGCCTGTTACGTGGTCACCATGGGCCCTCTCTCAGGCACGCGGAACTCTGTTCTGCCTCCTGTTCTGGGGTAACCTCTAGGCTTGACTGCTGACAGTGTGAATCTGGTGGGGATGCGTCTTGACTATTCTGTGGTTAACGCTATCCGGTACGCGCATGCTCCGTCCTCTACTGCGGCTTACGCTGGGGAGTGGCGCATGGTCGAGTGTGGGGGCTGAACGTTGTTCAGCCACCCTCTCGTGGAACATTCCTGCTTGGCGCTCGGCGTCTCAACGTTCTCTGTCTCTGAGTGGGACCTCCAACTGGTCCTGGGCCGGTTGTCGGAGGCCCCGTTTGAGCCTCTTGAGCAGGCACCATTGGATCGACTGTCTTGAAGACTGCATTCTTTTTGGCCATCACCTCCGCTTAGCGCGTGGGTGAGCTGTGTGCTCTCTCGGTGCGGCCTGAGTGCCTGTCTATTCGGCCGATAGCGGTGCGACTCTGAGGCCTAATCCAGTCTTCGTGCCAAAGAATATCCGGAGCTCTTTTCGCTCCAGGGATATTGTGGTTCAGGTGTTCGTCCGCCTCCTCACGCTAGTGAGTTGGAGGCAGGCCTTCACCTGTCATGTCCTGTCCGTACACTGGGGGTTTACCTCAGGACTCGGGCTCTCAGGGCTTCCGTTCAACTGTTTGTTTGTTACGTTGGCCCTTGCGTGGGTGAGGCGCTGTCCAAGCAGCACCTGTCACATTGGTTGTGCGGGGGCGTTGCCTTTTGCTGCACGTTGGCTGGACAGGTCCCCCCTCAGGCTGCTGCCCTGTTAGGGGGGGCCTCGGTGGAGGACATCTGTGCTGCGGCCTTCTGGTCCTCTCCGGGTCCCTTCGTTTTACCTCGTGGACGTGACTGTGGGTTCTGTCTCCCAGGCGGTTCTGAGGTCTGGGACCTCTCCTGCGTCCCACCATTTGGTGGACTAGCAGGGGTGTGTGGGTGTGTGCCACGGGGTGCTGTGTCACACGTGGTCCCGCCTGTGCTGTGCGTTTTCAGGCGTGTCTGGTTCCCTCTTTTTTTCGCATTTTTGTGGAGTTGACTGCCTCCCCCCCTTCGTTAGGGCAGGCGGGTGGACGGGACTCCCCTCCTCCCTGGATGGGGCTTACGGGCCCTCAGGGGGTACACTTGTCGGGCCATGCGTCTGCTCTGCCCCATATCTCATAATGGCAAAGAGCGAGACGCGATTGGCCAGTATGATAATATAACGAAATGTTATCCTATAACCTAGTTATATGAATACTGGCTGAGCGTCTCGCTCTTAGCGCCCCTGAGGTCCATTGGATGGGTTTTCAGTGTTGGAAACTTTTTCTGAGGAAGGTAGAGTGTGACCATGTCCGGCGTCATATAGTAGGATGCGGGGGCGTGGCCTGGTCATGTGCATGTGAGTGCAATTGTTTGTTTGTGAGCACATTAGGTGCTAGGAGATAAGAGATATCCCATAATGGCGAAGAGCGAGACGCTCAGCCAGTATTCATATAACTAGGTTATTGGATAACCTTTCGTTTTGCACAATGGAGCCAATTACATAGGCATCATTCGGAGGCTATCTGGGAAATTATATTGTCTCGCCTGCATTCTGCTTGAATGAAACCCAACAAACCCAATGTTTTCTGTGCATTGCTATGAGTGGGATGCTGTACAACATGCGTTCTTCACAATAACTGGTTATTGATACACACTGTGCATCCTCGCCTCCTCTGACCAGGCTCCATAACCACCTAGGCTACAGTTAAATGCTGAAAGGGACATAGCCGTGAAAGTGTTCTGACCCGATCCACCATTAGAAATGTAATACTAATAATGCAATCAGGTAATAAAACTGGTATTTCGATGCAGGAAGGAGTTTACACAAAGGCCACTATCTAACTTTGACTATAATCACATAATTAACTATGATTAGTTATAATATATATAAATGTAAATATAAGGTTAGTTTTAACATTCACTTAACGGTAGGGATGACCCCCGGACCCCGGTTCTAAACGGGAACCGGTACTATATTAGAAAAGACCGGAGTATTTATAAGCTCCGACGTCATCGGTACTGCTATCGGTACTCGAGAAATTATGGAGTTTTTTTTTGAGGAATTTAAACGTCGCAAACTAATCTTGTTGGCCGTTTTCTATATCTCTCCTCCCTCGGTCTCTCTCTGCCTGCGCGAGGAGCGGGCTGTGCTGTGCTGTGCACACACACACACTCACACACACACACACACACACACACACACACACACACACACACACACACACACACACACACACACACACACACACACACACACACACACACACACACACACACACACACGGGTGCTGTTGTAGGCTACAGAGTACAGACAGCTCTGCTCTCATCATGGCGGACAGAACGAAACGTTCAAAAGTCTGGGTCTATTTTACTAAAGTCGATGCGGACAACGCTCGTTGCAACAAGTGCAACAAGACATTTGCCAGTAATGTATAAGCGCTGGTACTTGTCAATGTGGCTGGCGGGGAGCTAACGTTATTAGCCTGAGCGAGCTCCGAGTAGAATAATGGCTGACAATCCGGAAGTAAATAAACGAACGAGAGCTTCCGATTGGTGGTAAGAAGAAGAGGTGGGTGCAAGCGGTGTGACGTAATTGGCAGATCGACTGTCAATCAAAATAGTATTGTATGACTCTAACTTTTTTATCTTACATTTGTTGTTAATTATAAAAAGTCTATAATTCAGACACATTTAAAACATTGCTGCTGTTGCTGCTGAAGAAATAATATTTATTTATATTTATATAGTTATATAAAAGAATAATAAAGCAATGTCGATTCTGTTCTTAATTAATTGTTTTTTTTTCTTGCAAAATAATCAAAAATAACCGATAAGAGTATCGATAAAGTACCGAACAGTTAAGCAGTATCGATAAGAGTAGTAGTATCGATAAAATCCTAACGATACCCATCCCTACTTAACGGTTATGTTTAAGACATGAAGTTAGGGTTAACCTCCTAGCCATATTTTCAGAAAATCCGCCTAAAATACATACCTAAGTAAATGGAAGATTGATCCACTTCTACAGGGTCCATTTGTATGTTCTTGTTATCTAGGGACATCTATGGATCTCGGGAAATGTATTCCCCGTGTCAGAAATATTGTGTCTGTTACTAGGCTTGAGTCAATTGTGATGAACCAAAGGACAATATACATTTTCTTTATTTTTCTTAACTTTTTTCATCTTTGACGGTGAATAACACCATGCAAACATTTTCCAGACATGAACAATTGCCACTGAGCTCATTCAGCACCTTCTTGAGATCATGTGTACACAAAATCTAAGCAAATGAATAAATGGCAGATGATAAACAGGACATTTTGTAGAGACAGTACTGAATTCTGCAATCCGGACACATGCAATTTGAAATATGATTATATGATTCTATATCAGGCCTATAAATGACCTTATTATGGCCAAGTCGCACATCTATGGATCGGGCCAAATCTCCCCTTTCCAATGGGAGAGTTCAATCTGGATTTAGTATCACCAGGCAGTGCAGCAAAAACCGTGAATGAAATCTACTGTAAGTACAGTTACTTTTTTATAAATGTATATATGTAAATTTCTCCACCATTTTTCAATAGATTGCAATGCCGTTTTTTGCTCGACGTTGGCAGAAAGGTAGAGAAACTAACTGAGTTCTGTTTTATGGCAATAACGTTCAGGTTTGTGGGATATGATCCCGAAAAATAAGAGAATGAAAAAAGTTAGCTAGATTGACAGGGGAAGTGTCGTTTTTTGAAATTCGAAAGCCCATCGAAATGCCCTGGGTCTCTTCTCTCAAAAGACTACACTCAAGTTAGGTTGCGCCAATTCCTCGCGTCTATAAGCACCTTTTTCCGACTCGATGCCCTGAGCTTTTTATAAACTCATATTTCACTAATAACAGTTCAAATCATTGGTAAACAAACGTAGTGCTGAAAATATACACTTTGACAGCTGTTTTGAATGGGTTAGGGTCTTTACTCTTTACTTCAAATAAAAATGCAACATTAATTCATATATTCTGTAGAGATGGATTTATGGTGTGATATCAATATCAATCTTGTACCGGTCCCGGACCGCTCTGGCTTAAGAGGTAAGGTTAAAACATACAAAGTTAAATCATTTTTTATATGTAATATGTACTCATTTGTAACATGTAGACATAATATATTACTTATGGCTATAACTAAAGGTATATTGTGTACCTTTTTTTCCTGTGGTCGATTAGTGCTTTATTATTTTTAAGTGAGATTGGGCTGTGTGAAATGACTACTACTTTGTGTCGTGTGGTGGTGGCTGTTGTAATTTCATGATTAATGGTGTAATTTTTTCCACAATATTAATGTGGAAATGGTTTGTGGCACAATATTAGGCTGATAACGGCAGATCCTAGTGCTGCCAATGTCATAGGGGAGCAAAAAACAACAACCTAAGAAACATGATCCACAGGTTCAAGGATTTCGCATAGGCTTTTGTGTCGTTATATTTTGCATGAGAAAGAGGGATAATGTGGAGAATGCCATTCAAGGTGATAATTTAGGGAGATGCAGAGATAGGCGTCTCTAGAAGCACATACATGAACATGTGTCCAACAAAACGTCCCGCAAAATATCCCTCACAAAACAAGTAACCACAATCTGCCTGAAATTAGCCCATGGGGACGTGACTGTTTACAGCATGATTGATATACAGCACAATTGCCCTGTACTTCTTGGGAAGCTAGCTTTGATGCACCCTGCTGAGAATGGTCTTTCATTCCACATACCCATTACTTTAATAAACTATCCACAGATAATGTGTCTTAAATGTCTGGTTTTAATTAAGGGCCTCCTCTTCAGGATTCTAGTCGCCTGCAGAGATGAAGAACAAATGAAAGACGGAAAGAATGAAAGAGCATTTAATGACTGGGTTTTCTCAGTGCCTTGACTTTCTATCACAGCCGCTCCACGCAGTCTGTATGCCAGTTCCCCGCTGCAAGATGTTGAAGATCAAAAATCCAAGTGATATTTGATTTTATCAGAAGCCCATCGACCAATTAGCTGGGAGAGAGCTCCGATTGTGTCCTTCACTCTCATTGGTGTGCAGTGTGTGCCAAGCAGGCATTGACCCAGCCACAGGCTTGGAATAATCATGGAAGCCATAGAAATGATCATGCGGCAGATCAATTGTGGCTTGTTTACTTTCTTGTTGTATAGGCAGGCATAAATGTTTGTTCTAGCCATAACCAGGGTGAAAAAACAGAGAGGGGACGTTTATATTTATTTTTTAGATGTCGGCCGTAAAGATTTTGCATAAAACTCACACATCTCCTAAAACGTAATTTTCTGTTTAGTTGGTTTGTTGTTTCTATGTTTCTAAATCGAGGGATTTGCCCTCAAGAACTTGCAAAGAGATTAAATGAACGGCTCAACCGGCTGTGTTCTACTTTCAAACGGATGCTTTCCAAAACATAATAATGGTTTGCTGCTCCTTTGCTGCTCCTGGGGAGTAGGGAGGGGATACATGACTGCAACAAACAACATTCATTTTGGATCCACCAATATTTCTTTGGGGGGAAAGCAATACTTGTATGCTGCACCTTTCTAAAAGCTCTGTGGATGTATATATATTTCTAATGATTACTCTACATAGAAATGTTATCTATAGCACCTTTACAAGAATGTTCAGCAAAGTTGAACCATGCCTGTGGTGAACCCTGTGGTGAACCCTAAAAGGTCTTGATAGAACTTTTCCTTTGGTTCGACCCAAATGTCAATTCTGACCATAGGAAGAGCTTCCCAAACATTGAAGATACTGTTAGGAGTGTTAGGGGCGCTACTGTTTTTAAGCAGTCTCATTCTACATTTCAAAGCATCTTATCTTATCATTGAAATATGAAAACATTTTGATACCTTTTTCGATTGTTTGGCCACATTACCAGTTGACTAGTATATATTTATAAAATAGTACATGTATAAAATAGTATATATATAAAAAACATTTATTGTTTTATTTTAGTTTTATAGAAAATATTCTCACATATAAATTATGCCATGGTGCCGTCTTCAGCGGCACTCCAAGAGTGATGTAGCCAGCAAACCTCTATACATCAAAATGTTTGAGGACCAACAGAGCCACTTTGGAACACAAGGACACGAAAATCCGGCAGCCTGGAAAGGTGTGTACCACGGAAATCAAGCGAAAGAAAAGCTGCCTTCTTCAGAAGCATTTCTAGAGAACTTTACATATTACCAAAGTATATTCCTTCCATCCTCTCCCTCTCTCGACATCTGACATGTATTAAATTCATGTTCCACGCTGTGACCGTGCCGTAAATTGTGTGACCCTGATTTCTTGACAGTCTTGCATGTATTGTACAGGGTAAGTGAGCACTGACACAATGGTATAAGTAGTACAATTCGTCTGCGCGCCGTAGGCTAGCTCCCTACGTCACGAGTCAACCCGGCAGAGAGAAACAAATGGCATGACATGCATTCTTAAAACACAATTGCAGCGTTTGTTGCGCCACAGGACCGATGACATGTGGCGATGTCTTCGGCAAGCTTTAAACTTCACACCTATAGAAGATGAATGGCCTGGCCGAGGGAAGGCCATGACACAGCAGGCCGCCTTGAGAGTGGTGCCGAAAAACTCCGGGCAGGGGTTTCAAAGAGAAGCCAGCTATTCTTCTTCCTTGCTCCACAATGGTGGAACGAACTTCCCACCACAGTCAGGACAGCCGAAACCCGACCAATTTTCCACCGTCAACTAAAAACAATCAATATCTTTAATGAAGAAACAGAAAACTAACCTTCGTACTGTATTTTAAAATTATGCACTTTGCCACTAAATAATCTTCCTTGTCTATATTCAGATTCAGATTCAGATCACTCTTAATCGCCATTATGTTTACAAAAAACACATAGGAATGTGATACAGCATTTACAGTGCAGTGCATATACAGATTCACAGATAAAGATTAGTGCAAAACAGGACAAAACAGTGATACAACGAGACAAGACAATAAAGTGCAATCGCTAATGATATGTTGTCAGTGCAAAATAGAGTATAAAATTCCATCCCTAGCAGCTCCCCATAGCGGGGGGGGGGGGGGGGTGGAGCAGGGGGACACCTGACTCATTGACTAGGTGAGCTGCTGAGGGGAAGAAACTAAGTCTGTGACAGGTTTTTAATGTCTTCGGCAGCCGTAGCCGCCTGCCGTGGGGGAGCATGGTGAAAAGGTTGTGACCCGGGTGGGCGGGGTCTGCCATGATCTTCCTAGCCCTCCTCAAGGCCCTGGTGGAATATAGGGACTGAAGGGAGGGAAGGGCTGATGGAATTGGGATCATAAATATTTTTTCCCAGCTTTACCCGCTGCGTCCTGTTTGTCAGCAAGTCCGTGAACCACCTACATACTACCTACAATGTTAATATATGTCTATACTATATGCACTCACGACTGTAGCACCCAAGTTTCAACACTGTTTGACGAACAATGTAACTTACCCTTACTGTAGCTGCCAGAGTTGTACCCTTCCTGCTGACCCCTTGTACAGAACTTGTAAGTCGCTTTGGATAAAAGCGTCAGCTAAATGACAAAATGTAAATGTAAATGTAAAATTCTGTAACACGGACGGATGATTAATACGGTTGTTTGGTGTTACTACGTAGAAAGGCATGCTTGTGGAGTTGCTTAAAGTATAGACAGGAATGACACTAATTGCAGGTAGGTTTCCAATGTGCGCGCCTTTTTTAATTTCCAACAAAGTGGTTTGGTTCAACTGCCACCCTGACTTTCCTTCGCCTTTGTGAGTAAATAGATAAATAAAGTGGGAATAAATCAGTAATGCTGCCATCTGTTAATGTCAATCCAAACAGCCGTAAAGTTGATTTGTCAGTTCTTATGACAGATGCTCCACACTCTGCATGCACCTTTACACATTATGGGCCTGTAAATGGGTTGCGTGTTTCACATTTCGGGTTATTGCCTCTTTGGCTATCAGATTGCTGCCGTGTCCTTTGTCTGTAGTGTTCACCTTCTTCTCCATTTGATTTCAAGGTTCAACGGCAAATTATCTTCTTTAACAATGATCCAAGCTATTTCCACAACATGTGAAACATGCAGTGTTGTGTACAGTAGGTCTGTTTTGTGTCCCTTGCATTTGCAAGGCCAGAGGGGAACAATATCACGATATGTCAGAGTAAAGTGCTTTTTGTTATTAAAAGTGCCATATAAATTCACTCCATTGACCATATAAATGCAGTCCATTTCATTATTGCATTGGGAGGTTCCTGCCAATTCCCATTCGTATTTTCAACAGCGTAAAGGGTACATATTCTGGACCCCTATAGCCAGTGATGTACCTGAACGCGTTCAATGAACGTTCATGAACGCGTTCACATTTTGGGCGAACGTGAACTGAACGTACTGTATTTCCTCTAAATGAACGTAATTGAGAACGCGTTCATTCTCAGCGCTGTATAACGGCATTCAAAAGTGTGTTCATTCTCAACACTGTATTATAACGGCGTTCAAAGGTGTGCCATATTTCATATGCCTTTCAGCCGAAAACCCAGTTAAAACACACCGTAAACAGTCTTCAAATTAATGCGGAAAACAACCCAATCTGGCAACGTGCCTGTCACCCCTGGCTGTCGGAGTAGCCTCCAGCTGCAACCGTGGAGGGAGCCCCCCACTAGGCGCTGTGGCGAGGCGGAGAGTACGGAAGTTAGCGCTGATTGATGTCACTCCACATTGGGCCTAGCGCCTCCCCCTTGACCAAGCTCGGTTGAGACGTTGGAGAGAGGGTCGCGGCCAGGAATTGATTGATTGAAAACTTTATTAACAGATTGCAGAATGGGTACAATACAGTAAAATACTTCCCTAACCCTAACCTCTATGGTTGACGGCCTATGTTGCTTTGTTACAGGAAGGATTACCAGCCCTGACTGTCACTCTAACCTTAACCTCTCTTAGATGAGGGCCTAAACCTAACTAACCAGTGTTGCGTTGCTGATATCAAAACTGGTTGCACGCACGCTAATGACGCCACGCGCATGCGCGCTCCCGTTACCTAACCCTTAAGTAGAGCTGCCGCGATTACCGCATTACCGCGGTATCGCTGTTACATCACGCCCACCGCAGAGTTAGGCTGAATACCGCATCACAGCTGTTTTTTATAATAATAATAAAGTACCCTGCTCTCTGGGCTTGCGGCTCTACAGATATACCCTACTCATCTGTCGAGGTTCCAAACGACCCTATTGGGTACCAGAAAAGTCACGTGAAACACTGCAGACCACTGATTGGTCAGATGAGAGACGCGTCACACGTTGGAGCGTCCTGCAGTGTGTTACCACCAATCGGCAAGCACGTATTCGGTTTTTACTTCCTGAATGTCAGCCATTGATCAGAGCTCACAACACGGCTAATACGTTAGCTCCCGCCGGAGTGGATTACCGTCGCTCCTCAGGAGTACTAAATGAGGCATAATGATTTTACTGCAACGAATGTTATAATAAAAGCCCTTCGTTCTATACAATTGTCTGATTGAAAACTGTATTAACAGACCGCAGAATGGGCACAACTCGGCACGCTCTGAGCAAAGAAAGGAACTGAGATATGAATTGAGTAATGCTTGTGTAGAAGGGTGGATTATCCCTGCTTGTGGGAGTAGTAGTACACAGACACTGGGTAGTAGGATACTATAGTATTGGACCTATATGTACCCCTGTCTTTGGCCCGGAACGTCGTTCTGGAGGGCTTGCAGTTGGAGTGGATGGGGCCCAGGATTTACTAACCTGGGGATTGGTCTCCCTCGCCTTCCAAGGCGGTCAGCAGTAGCTCCCCACACACCCTCACTCCCTCAGTACCTCCGACAGCCCTCCCACACCCAGTGACTGTCAGTTCAATAATATTATTGGGCTTCCCTTTAAGCAGTACCCTTCCTTGACCACCTGTATAGACCCTTCAAATGCTATTCTGTAAATGGGGTGTAAGGGTTAAATAATTATGCAGTCACAATATTTACTCAGAGGTTAGAATAGCAAATGGAACTTAAAGAAACAGACACACACAATGATCACAATTAGGTCTACTTTATCGAAGCCTGGGCAGGTTATCCATTAGAATGTTAATCCTTAATATATGGCACCGGGTGCTCTTGTTATTAATGTAGGGGAAGCTCTTCCCACCATAGGCACCTAGTGCTCAATACATGAAAACACCCCGCTTGTACTGGGGGAACCCAGGCATAAAATGTAGACACATTGGGAATTCAAGAATCAAACAATCAAATAAACAAATAAACCAAGTAAATGTGGGCCCACGTTACCAAAGAAAACCTAACCTAAGCCGGCTTAAATTGTTCGGGGGTACCCCTTAGACACTGGTTGTTAGCGTTCACTTCAATGGACGTTGCTGTTGATACACGTGGTACTGTTAGTACTTAGCCAAGATGGCGGACCCACTCTTGTCACCGCTAGTCCGGATGACAAGATGGCGTCGGCGATCCGCGAGCACAGCCAGCAGGCTGGCGAACAGCAGGCAGTGGTTAGCTGGCGGAGCTTGCTGTATGGCGTCCTCTGCTGGTGGGAAGAGGCATCTTCTGTACCGTCTGGGAAACGTCCACCGCTGCTGTTGCTGGCTTGCTTCTGTCGCGCGAGCTAATACTTTGGCTACCCTAAACACAGCTAAGCTTTGGGTCTCGACGCACCCTCCTGCTATTCGGTTACACTGCTAACGCAACGTGGTTGGCTATACCACCGGTCTCTTCAGCGCCTCGCGCCCGGTAGTCTACTCAAGTCAGACGGAGCCGTTAGCAGCATACTACTATACCACACACAGTAACTACTATAACCCGATAACGTTAGACGTTAGTCTCGTTAGCTCTAGACGTTAGTCCTTGGGTTCGGTTTCTCTTACTCACACACTATCGCTGATACTTCTAGGATAACCCGTCACTAGCAAGTATGTCTCATCACCCGCCGCTCGCTCCGATGGGGCTCTCCAACTTCACTTCTTCAACGGGGCTATTCCAAAGCACACGCCCGTTGTGGCTGCGACCGTTCACAGCCAAGTCCAATGCCGAAGAGAGCTTCCTGCTCCCCTCGCCTCCAGGTCACTCCCTCTTCCTCGTTGCTTGCTTCTCTCCACTGCTCCACCTGCCACCACTGCCACTCCGCCCCCTGCTGGCAACCTCCACTGGTCCCACTCAAGGACCGCTCCAGAAAGGGAAAAAGGGCTCAATGTTATTGCGAGTAATCCATACTGCATCTGGAGAAGAGTAGCACCTCACCTCGTCGTTAGACTGGGCGAGCTATCCAAAGGAACACTGTTAGGCTATCCCAAGGAACACTGTAAATCACCCGTTATACACACACAGGGAAAGTAACAGTTAGTTAGCACTACTGAATACTTTGTAGAATATTCAGGCTGCTACACTTGCCTTGCTATGGTCCGGTAAATACGCTGATGTTATTGAACATGTAACTATATAAGGTTAATGCCACAAAATGAATGCCTTTGTAATCATAAGTAGTAACGTTATAATAATAATAAGAAGAAAAAAGGGTCGGGGGGGTAACCGCCGGGCGCGCCGCTACCACCCCTGCCCGCGACACAGAGTGAACGGCGCACGACCAGAGGGGAGACTTCGAATCCGTGTTTCACTTTCAATAACAAATGCGTGCTTGCCGAATCCCAAACAATATATTCATGCTGCAAAGTCATCCTCTAAAGATAGACATTTAGACTAGAGGCAGGCTATATGCTATAAAGAGTAGACTACAAAAAAAATAAAAAATGCATTCAAATTTTTTTGTGTGTGTGTGCGGTAATAACCGCAGCGGTAGGAAATATTTCGTAAATTTGTGCGGTAAGGAAAACATCAATACCGCGGCAGCTCTACCCTTAAGAGAAACTTCTGCTCTCTGTGGCTGCCACAGCACCTAGTGAGGGGCTTGCTCTGCGGTTGCAGCTGGAGGCTATTGGGCTGTCGCACTAAAATATACGTCATCAGACTCCTCACAACAAACAATGTGGAACCGCGGAATCGGCGAGCATTAGTATCATGGACGAAGCCGAGAGCAGCTTTAGCAGCACTCGCTCAGAGTCAGACTCTACGGCGTCGGCGTATGAGCATTTAAAAGAGTTTAACGTTAAAGTCAGTACTGACTCAGACAGAAAAAATCTAACGTTTGTCTGTAAACTTTGTCCACCCGGTTTGAAGAAGCAAGTCCGTACATCGACAACGTAGACAGCGAATCTTAAACGGCACATTGAGAATAAGCAAAAGTCCTGTTTTTGTTTTCATAATAAAGACAATTCAAGCAACGTTTTTCCTCATGTTTTTCGAAATTATACTGTAGAGATGAAAGCTGCAGCTGCTACTAGTGTGGACTGAATGGGTGGCAGCAAAGCGTTATGGAAATGCCAGTATTCTGATTGCTGTCTGTGGTTCTATATGGGTTGTGGCAATAATTTTTACAAATAATAGCTTGCAGCAACGTATTGAAAAAATTGTGAACTAAACTAGTTCATGTAGAAAGTGAACTTTCCCAACACTGCCCCTAGCCCTGTTTCCTCCTTGGGTGGGTGAATCTCGCGAAATGTTGATTTCACCTGGATCAAACTTAAAAGGAACACTATCAATATCAATAAAAAGTTTAGTGTGTCATATAGTAGCTGGATATGTGTGCAGTTACAAAGCCCAGAGTTACAAAGCCCATTTACAAAATCCACGCAAATCATTTATTATTCTCTCCCTGCCCCCCTCTGCCTGCAACACCTTGTGTAGTCCAGCTTTTCCTTCTGTTACATGTTGACATCACCATGCAGGGTGCGAATCATGGGGGAGCTGGGGCAGCCATGGCTCCCTTAGATCAGGCATCAGCTCCCCTGAAAACATGATTTGTGAATTTTTGGGGGGTCTCTAAAATACTGACAATAAATGCTATTTTTGCCATGCATTTCAAATTGTTCTGTAATTTTCTGTATCGTCATCATCGTGTATAATAATAAAATTAGGCTATTTTGATGTATTAATGATTTGCGCACAAATTCACCGTAATAGACAATAGCATAAATCTATGGGGTTGCGGGCGGCACTGCAGATATACCCTACTCGTAATACGCATGCAACATGCATGCTATTCTTGCGTTTACCATTCGGAGCGTGGCGGCGCTGCACTGCAGTCTGCACTCTGCAGCCACAAATAGACGCATCCAGGATAATGTCAAAAGTTAAACGGAATATCAAAGAAGTAAGCCTTCCTTCTAACCAATTTTGATTTTACAAAGAAGGCGAAGAAACCTGCTGCGGGGACTACTTCTGTGACATGCAGATTTTGAGAATTGGGCAGACCATCAGGACAGGTGGGTGTCAATAATGTTGCATTTTTTTACTACTGGAGATGAGTGACTTTTAATAAAACTGCAAGAAAAACAAATGTAATTCTCTCTGTGCAGTGAGCTGGAGTCTCTCTCTCTCTCTTTCTCTCTCTCTCTGCGGCAGTGCAGTGAGCTGGACTCTCTCTCTCTCTCTCTCTCTCTCTCTCTCTCTCTCTCTCTCTCTCTCTCTCTCTCTCTCTCTCTCTCTCTCTCTCTCTCTCTCTCTCTCTCTCTCTCTCTCTCTCTCTCTCTCTCTCTCTCTCTCTCTCTCTCTCTCTCTCTCTCTCTCTCTCTCTCTCTCTCGCGGGCATCTCTCTCTCCGCGGGCGTCTCTCTCTCTCTCTCTCTCTCTCTCTCTCTCTCTCTCGGACTCAGGGAAACGCTCTGAGAATTTTTTTTGCGTCCCCTACCCCCCCACTCCCCGCTCCCCCAAAGATCCTGATATGGTTCGCACACTGTCACCATGTACCACTTCCGTGTCTCCGTGTTTCAAAATGGCAGCTCGCTCGTAAACCTTCTCTTCTCTCTTCTATGACAACATTTTAGGCCAGAAATAGGATATGCAATTGCTGCATCTCCATTCATATTTGATCTGCAATGCCTAGTTTTACAGTTTGATCTGAATTTCATGAGCTAGGAAGTGCTGCAGCACAGGGAGCAGCAACTCATTTGCATTTAAAGAGACAGTAGCCAAAACAGCTCATCTTGAAAGTTTCTAAACACACTTTTGGATTAAATTAAGTTGTATAAATGGTGATGAATGGTCTTTCCCAGCAGAGCAAGAAGTTCTAAGTAACGTCACACAGATTGCTAATTATGCTTGGTAGCAGTAGCTAATGTTAACAGAGATTGCCCGAAGCAGCCGTCACAGAACAAATAATATTCACAAAATGGATCACCATGTTATTGAAGTCTCCTGTGATGGTTAAGTACTTGTGATTACTTTCCCTAACTATTTTTTGTCATGCATTTCTTTATGACCACAGCCCCTACTGATGCATTTTACAATGTATTTTGAATTAATCGATTTAATCAATTGACAGCCCTAATATTAATATAAGTAATTACATTTTAATTGTTGCAGTTTACATACACACATTTCATTGTTGTGTAAGAATATTTATTTAATTAGCACAACATCCAGTATAATTCAAACCACGGGTGTTATATTTCATGTTAAAACTATTTACAAGATGTTTTCTAGTTAAATGTAAAACACAAGAGTCTGCTTGAATATCCGCAAGTGGAATAGTATGACTGTGAGTGACCCTGAGACTAAAGTGAGATGTGATGTCAACACTCCCTCAACCACCTGGAGGGAAATAACTCATATGTGAGAATTCAGTTTGTTACCTATAGCTCGATCAGCAGTCAACACCACAGTCCCTTCCAGACCTGACCCCAACCCGTGCAGCTAGATTCTAGACTTTCTGTCAGACCGTCACCGGGTGGTGAGGATGGGACCCAACACCTCAGACCCTCTGATCCTCAACACAGGAGCCCCCCAGGGATGTGTCCTGAGCCCCCTCCTGTACACCATTGATTGTGTAACCAGGTACAGCTCCAACGTTGTTATTACGTTTGCCAATGACACAACAGTGAGAGGCCTAATAGCCAACAAAACGACCTACTGGGAAGAGATTGACAACCTGGCACAATGGTTCTGGACTACAGGAGAGAGGCTAAAGGGCTATATCTCAACAACAATAAGAGGTCTGCTGTGTTAGAAGCTTTAAATTCCTCATCACCGAGGACCTCACCCGGGAGGTGCACACCGGCCAGGTGACGAAGACATTTGGCATGGAGGGCCCCAGATCCTTCTACCGAGGCACAACCAAGAGCGTCCTGACAGGGAGCAGTTAAAGATCCCCTTCAGATGTATTATACAGTATATAAATCTATATTGAATAACAATTTCAATACGTTACTGAAAATGGCTTAGCAGCATCTCTACACATTTACCCTCACTGAGATGCAAGGATCTATGAATATGCAAATTGGCAAAAAGAACTCATTGATATTTACCAGGAATTGGTACAGCTATTCTTTCAAGACATGTCAGTACCTATTCATCTGTGTATGCTGAAGCTAAAGGTCTCATTGGACCGTGACAGGCTTCGACCTCTTAGTGACATTGCAGATGTAACTCAGATTTCAGGGAAGTAGAGAGAAGCTCTCTCTCCAGGGGATGTTGTACAGAATGTGAAAAAGGGCACTCTGGTGACAAGTTCTGCACAAATAACAATCTGTATAGTCAAAGCCATGCCCTCAAGAGGAGTTGACCCACGGAAGAGTGGAGGATCAACAGGATTGTTTACTCCACAGTCTTAAGGCCGATACAAATATTCAATGAGGCCAACGACAAGCTGGGAATCTTGTATAATTGTTGTTAATTGTATTATTAAGTGTTTTCAAATGTCTAATTTAGCACAAATTCACATTGGAAGATTTATGTGACAAGCTAAATTAATTGAAGGTAAATCTGGGAGTGGTATAACCTTTTATTCCTTTTATTCTGTTCAAATGGAATTTGCCATCTGGTTCCCTGGCTACTTTTACACATTACTTCTGAAAAGCGTGTGTGTTTGTGCATGTCTGTGTGTACAATTTGTATTACTAAACTCTCCATAATCACTAATTTAATTCCCCCAGATACGCACTGCATGTTTGCTAAAATGCCCTTAAGATGTGGAGGAGGGGCCACCTCTCCCCGGCACAGTAAGACATTGGGTCTCATTCCCGAAAATGTTTCAAAGATATATTCTGGAAGACTTATCTTGGAACCACTGAGACATAATCAATGACAAGTTCACTCTGAGTCCTGAACGTGCTGGTAATATGTCTTAAGTGGCTGAAAAGGTCGCACAAATTATATGATCTAATATCTGCTTGGAGAATGGCATTCTGTCTTAAACTCGAAAGCGCATTCCCGTTCAGGTCATTTGCATACAAAACAACGCCTCCATAGCTCCTTATAAGGCAACTAGTGACGCAGCTGTGTGCAAATGGAATGGCGGAAGTGCTTTGCGAGTCTTGCGAGCCGCGTGATTACGAAACCTAGCGTCAGTCAGTGCCAATCAGAGAGCGTCTCCGAGAAATGCGGCTAGGTTTCGTAATCACGCTTGCGCGCCATCAAAACTAGATTAGATTAATGTATTGGCAATGGCATCATATACAGCTCGCGGTACACCTGCGGCAGCGCGCGCGCACACACGCGCGCGCAGTACTGTATATGAATGAATGAATGAAATATAATATATATAGCCTACGGCGGGCGTAATGAATGAACGCAGTATGGCTTATTATTCCATAATTAAGCCTATAGGCTACTGTTCATTCGTAGGCGCACACAAGACTTGTTATGGAATATTAACACTATGGTCGCCAAAACCGCCGTACGACGTCTTTCCTCGCCATGCTCATTCTGCCAAAGACGCCGTACCACGTCTTTGATATCAATATTTCAAAAATCTGTGATCGAAATCATATTTCTCCCCCGGACACTTGAGATATACTGTTGATCCCCTCTCAACTCTCCAACGGTTCAAGAGCGCCATCTGGTAGCCGATCGGCGGATCGCCCAAACAGGAAGTGATGCGCCGGAAGTGGTGGTCTCCCATATTTCGTCCGGGCACTCGCTATCGTTAGCGGGACTCCATCTTGATACACTGGACATCGATCGGTTGCAAATAACTCGATAAACAACATGATTTGGACGTATATACTATTATACAACCTGGAAATGGATCGCATATTTCTACATCCCATAATAGGAACATTTCTGTTCCACGCTCATCGCCCAACGCTACGAGGAAGCTACGGTAAGATTCAACGTTATTTTCTAACGTGTTCGATACTAACTGCTCTAATGATCATATCACCCACACTAGATGAATCATATAACGTTGGCCACAGAATTATAAACGACCCCCCCCCCCCATCCGGTCAACATCAGATGATCAGTAGTAACTTCTAGAAGCAGGTCCATTTGAATTTTTTTATCTCGCGCAGATTGCTATCAAACTGTATTTGATCATCAATATAATTCATTTTGTGCTATAAATCACGTTCTGGAGAAAGCTGCAGAAAACGATAAAAACATACTTATACTTTAGACCGTATTTTAGTATGAATATGTGAATGAAAAAGTATAACGTTGCTACACCCTGAACAATAGATATAGGACGTTGAATGGACCATAGTAATGTCAATTTAGCAATACAATTTAAAAAGTTATAGCCCTGCAAAGAAGGGGACCTTCTCCATATTAAATAGGGCTGGCGGAGTATGGTAAATTATGAATTTAAGCCTGGCGATCAAAGTGTTAATGCAGTCTATTTCCACCGATTAGCTTTAGTTCTTATTTATTTATCCACTGTCATTTCAGTGTTGGTGTATAGGCTATATAGTGTATTTCAATATAAGTTTAATTGATTAATGATATATTCGAAGGAATGCAGGTTTATAGCTATATCAACCCCCTCCAATGTACAGTAAATGACCAAGTATGGCCAGTGCCAATCAGAGAGCGTCTCCGAGAAATGCGGCTAGGTTTCGTAATCACGCTTGCGCGCCATCAAAACTAGATTAGATTAATGTATTGGCAATGGCATCATATACAGCTCGCGGTGGCGAGATGGCGCTGCTCCGACCGGCTGCCTTTCTGTTCGCTCCGTCGAGACTGTGTTTACTTTTGTTAATATTTATAGTTTTTAGACTTTTGTTCGTACCAACTGTTGGTGCATTTAATGTATATGACCGTCAGTCACTCATAGACATTGGATTACGGGAAACTTACCAACTGGATTACTCACTGGACCAGCTTTCCGAACCGCATCAATGGCCTGAAGAAATTCTCCGGAGATTAGGACCAGATCCTTTGTTCCTAGATCCCAGGAAAAGAGGACCCAGACGACGAGGAAAGAGGGCTGGGATCCGTAACAGGCTGAGATCCAGACGCCACCGTACACCACTGCCCAGTATATTGCTAGCCAATGTACAATCAATTGACAATAAACTGGATGACATCCGAGCAAGGATTCAATATCAAAGAGACGTTAGGGACTGCAACGTCCTCTGCTTCACCGAAACATGGCTCACACCGGAGGTTCCAGACCACGCAATTCAACCAGCAGATCACTTCTTTATCCATCGCAAGGATCGGACATCAGAGTCCGGTAAACAACGTGGAGGAGGTATTGCCTTCATGTTTAACAAAAATTGGAGCGATCCAACTAACGTGAAGGAATTATCCAACCACTGCTCCCCAGAACTGGAATATATAACCATCAAGTGTCGTCCTTTCTTCCTCCCGAGGGAGTTAACGGCGATCGTCCTGATCGGAGTGTATATTCCACCGCAAGCCAGCAACAAGGTTGCGCTCTCCAGACTCCACGACGAGGTAAATAGAATACAAGTGGCGAATGTTAACGCCGCCATTTTAGTGCTGGGAGATTTCAATAGCGCCAATCTGAGAAAGGTATTGCCTGACTTCTATCAGCATGTGACTTGCAACACCAGAGGCGGTAACATCCTAGATCACTGTTACACGCAATTTAAAGGTGGCTACAAGGCTCATTCTGATAGTGGCTTTGGTAAATCAGATCACGCGTCCATCTTTCTTTCACCAAAGTACAAACAGAGAATTAAAAGTACTCCCGTAGTCTCGCGAGAGGTGCAGAAATGGGATTTGACGTCAGAGGAGACGATCCGGTCAGTGTTTCACTACACAGACTGGAATGTGTTACGCGACACAGATAACATTAATGTCTACACGGAGACAGTGCTGCACTATGTTTGTACTAGGGTGAAAGAAACAATCCCCACCACCAAAATGAAAGTTTACCCAAATCAAAAACCCTGGGTAGACAAATCCGTCCGTGAAGCTCTGAGAGAGCGCACCAAAGCATACAACGAAGGCCTAGTGGCAGGCAACATGAATGACCACAAGGTGGCGCGATACAACGTAAGGAGGACAGTGTCAGAGGCCAAACGGCGCTACAGGGATAAAATTGAACTCCAGTTTGAACAAGCTGACTCTAGAGCTATGTGGCAGGGGCTCAAAACGATGACAGACTACAAAGGCGCCTCCCTCAAACTGAACAGTGACATCTCCTTAGCAAATGACCTCAATACCTTCTATGCAAGGTTTGATGCTGGTAATAACAACACCAGCTCACAAGCCTCGGCAATGGGGGGGGGGGGTGGGGGGGGGGGGTCGGCTGCTGATGGAGGCGCAGTGTTCAGGGTAACAGAGCATGAGGTGAGGCGGACCTTTAAAAAAGTGAATATCAGGAAGGCAGCAGGTCCGGACGGCACCCCCGGCCGCGTCCTAAAAGTCTGTGCCGACCAACTGGCCCCAGTATTCACTGACATATTTAACCTGTCCTTAGAACAGGCTGTCATCCCCACCTGCCTGAAGAAGTCCACTATTATCCCTGTACCCAAAAAATCCAAGCCTGCTTGCCTCAACGACTACCGCCCTGTAGCTCTCACCTCCATAGCCATGAAGTGCTTTGAGAAGCTAGTAAAGGGCTACATCTGCTCCTCCCTCCCCATCAACATGGACCCCCTGCAATTTGCATACCGCCCCAACAGGTCCACGGAGGACGCCATAGCCCATGTGCTGCACACAGCAGCATCACACCTGGACAAGAGGCAGGGGAACTATGTGAGAATGCTATTCATCGACTACAGCTCGGCATTCAATACCATAGTCCCCTCCATACTCATAGCCAAGCTCAGGGACCTGGGCTTGGGCTATGACCTCTGCCAGTGGGTCTTGGACTTCCTGACTGGCAGACCCCAGGTGGTGAGAGCAGGCAACTGCACCTCCTCATCCATCACCCTCAACATAGGGGCCCCCCAGGGCTGTGTTCTGAGTCCCCTCCTCTACTCCCTGTACACACACGACTGTGTGGCTCAGCGGAGTAGCAATACAATCATCAAATTTGCTGACGACACAGTGGTGGTGGGCCTGATCTCTGCCAACGACGAGAGGGCCTACCTGGAAGAGGTCAAGGTCCTGGCGGGATGGTGCCAGGAAAACAGCCTCTCCCTGAACGTCAGCAAAACAAAGGAGATGATTGTGGACTTCAGGAGGTCGGGGGTCAAGGACTACAGCCCCCTCAGCATCGACGGGGCACCGGTTGAGAGAGTCAACAGCTTTAAGTACCTCGGAGCCTACATATCCGAGGACTTGACATGGACCACACACATTGACAGTGTTGTGAAGAAGGCACGACAACGCCTCTACTTCCTCAGGCGCCTAAGGAAGTTCCAAGTCAGCCAGAAGATCCTTAAGAACTTCTACTCATGTACAATAGAGAGCATCTTGACCGGCAACATCACCTCCTGGTTTGGGAATAGCACTGCACAAGACCGAAGCAGACTACAAAGAGTGACACGTTCAGCCGAACGCACAATTGGAGGGGGGCTCCCCACCCTCCAGAACATTTACTACAAGCGTTGCAGGGGCAAGGCTAAGAGAATCATTAAAGACTCCAGTCACCCGAACAACTGCCTCTTTGAACTGCTGCGGTCAGGCAAGCGATACCGGAGTCTCAAGGCGAGCACAGAAAGACTCAGAAGAAGCTTCTATCCCCAGGCCATCAGGCTGCTAAACGAACAATGAATGAACACTACACAACAACAACCACCAAACGCACATAGCACACACATCCACACGCACACACTCACTTTAAACAAACACACTGTAGCACCCACTCCACACACTTTATAGCACACACCCACTTTAAACAAACAAACACACTGTAGCACCCACTCCCCACACTTTATATTTATGGATGAAGGATTGCACTACAACTCGTACACCTTACTGTAAATTGTACCTAAAATTGTACCTCATCCCATTTCTGCTTTGCACTAGATAGTACTGTACATTAGTACACTGCATAGTATTGTGTATTGTATATTATATGGTAACTCAGAACATTGTACATATGTCTATACCGAACACTGTGACCTCATTTTTCTTCTTCTAAATTCATGCTATATTATGTTATTATGTTATTTGATACTATCTTGTCTAGCACAGTCTCTGGAGCGTAACAGTAAGAAGCATTTTGTATGAAAGTATTCTGTACTTCTGTATGACAACTATTAAAGAACTTGAACTTGAACTATGGTTTTGTCAATATTCCAATGTACAGTTTTGCTTGTACAGTGTAAGTCTATCCCCCACCCACCCCTCCTACCCAACCTCCTCCAACAGTTTCTACGTCAAATGTACTCTCTTTTCTGGACTCTTTTTGTATCACAAACAGTACTGTATTTGCAAATATGGTATGTCATAAATGTATAGATGTAGCAGTACTGTCTATCTGTGTCGTGTGTGTCATATATGTTATGATGAATTGAAAATCATTAAAACAGATGTGTAACAAATAAGAAATACAAATTCCACAGAAGGCATTAAATAATTATTATTTTCAATCATTTCACAATAATTGCATAATTGTGTTTGAATATCTGAGTAATTAAAGTAATTATACATTTGTCCAAAATAGCTGGTTCAGATATGGTTAAGCAGCTGCCCTGTGATCAGATGAATCCATATTATTTATTTTTCCGACATCAAATGCGTAATTTCTTATCGTACAAATATTGTCATATTTATTTTAATTATGATTAAGTAATTAATTCCAAGGAGGCTTGTAGCGTTGACTTGAAGGAATCACTATGAGAACACAGTCTGTCAAGTTATAATGACATTTTAAATTAGTCAATCAATCATGAGATTTGATCGTGGCTGAGAGCAGATTTAAGAGTGCTCCTCAGCACTCTTAAATCTGCTTTCAGCCACGATCAAATCTGATCTCAGGAAAATTTGGGGACTCCCACTTCCAGCCCTAATATGTCTTAAATGGGCCGAAATCTGGCTAAGACAAAATGTTTTGTCGTAACTTCATTCAGGAATGAGACCCAGAAAATTTGGGGACTCCCACTTCCAGCCCTAATATGTCTTAAATGGGCCGAAATCTGGCTAAGACGAAATGTTTTGTCGTAACTTCATTCAGGAATGAGACCCAATTAGTCTGTTTCCACTTTGAGTTTGTCCGCGGCACTTAAAGCCTGTCACTTAAAGCCGGGTCGATAAATGCCGTCTGATGATGCGTCTGTGGTACACGGACAATTAAATGCACGACGAGCGGCGCTGTCATCAACTAAACCCAACATCTCAGCCCAATGGAGATAATAGGACTTTGTTGACTAATGTATTGGTTGATTGAATCAACAAATTTGTGCCATTGAGTTTTCCCACGTGTAATCGTGCAGAAGGAGCTCTTTAAATCTAGCGTGTGCTTCTCCACTAACAAAGTCTTGGTTGACTAAAGACTAAAACAGACCTTTTTTATTTGGGCCTCATAGGGTTAACCTCTTAAGCCCGAGCGGGCCGGTACTAGATGACATCAGGCCATAAATCCATCTCTACAGAATATGAATTAATGTTGCGTTTTCTTTTCAAATGTAGCCAAGAGTAAAGACCCTAACCCTGTCAAAACAGCAGTCACAGTGTATATTTTCAGCATTACGTTTGTTTACCAATGATTGTAACTGTTATTATTGAAAAATTTTGATTATAGAAATCTCGGGGCATTGAGTCGGAAACCGGCGCATATTGACGGGAGGAAGTGGCGCAGCTAAAAGTGAGTGTAGTCTTTTGAAGGAAGAGACCTAGGGCTTTTGATGGACGTTCGAATTTTGAAAAACTACCCTACCCAGCTCACGCCAGCCCCTGTCAATCATCTGACTTCTGGATTAACTTTTTTATTTCTCTTATTTTTCGGGATTATCTCCCACAAACCTGAAAGTTATTGCCATAATACAGAACACAGTTAGTTTCTCTACCTTTCTGTGAACGTCTAGCAAAAGACGGCGTTGCAATCTGATGAAAGATTTTGGAGAAATGTACATTATAAAAAAGTAACTGTACTTGTGAAATCACACCTGGTGATAATAAATCCAGATTGAATTCTGCCATTGGAAAGGGGAGATTTGGCCCGATCCATAGATGTGCGACTTGGCCATAATAAGGTAATTTTATAGGCCTGATATTCTATAATCATATTTCAAATTGCATGTGTCCGGATGGCAGAATTCAGTACTGTATCTACAAAACATTCTGTTTAATCATCTTCCCTTTATTAATTTGCTTAGATTTTTCAGGTCTGGTACATTTTAGCATGGTGTTATTCACAGTCAAAGATAAAAAAAAAATATATATATATATATAATTGAATTGATATTCTCCTTTGGTTCATTACAATTTACTCAAGCCTAGTAACATACACAATATTTGGGAATACTGGGAATACATTCCCTGAGATCCATAGATGTCCCTATAATCAGATACCAAGAACATGCAAATGAACCATTTAAAAAAAAAAGTCTGTTAATGTTTATTCTATGTCTTATGGAATGAATGACAAAAAATAATAATAATAATAATAATAAAAAAACAAAATTGAGGGAGGAGCCACACATTGGCGGGCAAAGTTGGCCACCCCTGGCCTAGAGGTAAAAGAGGCTGGCCAGTAACCGAAAGGTCGCTGGTTCGATCCCCAGCACCAACAGGAGGGTGTATTCCAGCTGCGAGCTGGCGACTTAAGGTTGGCTGGTAGTACATCTATGGTGCCCACCGCCTCTGCCTTTGAGCAAGGCACTGAACCCCAAAAACTCCTCCAGGGGTGGCACTGCACTGCAGGCAACCCTGCACTCTGACCTCGCTGATTAAATGCATAAGTGTGTGTTTTCAACAACGGTTATAATCTTCTTTTTCTTCTTCTTGTCTGTGAGTTGGATATTCTGAAATACTGTGTAAGAAAATACCGTTATGAAGCATTCAGGTGTGTGAATCATTGTGGAAGGAACTCGTGTGGGGATGTTGAAAGGCCAGGAAACACAGTTATTCACCTCAACAAACGTATCTCAGGCAACAATCTTGTTTCTTCTGAAGCCTCGCCAATGTTTGCTAATTCATGAAATCAATGGTCTCTCATCAATAATTCAGAGCGCAGCCAACACACAGAAGCAATGTGCAAGGATTTGTTTGCATGCATTACCAGACCATACATGACACAATGCCCCAAACGCACGATACCCCACATGCACACACGCACACGCACACACACACACACACAACACACCACACACACACACACACACACACACACACACACACACACACACACACACACACACACACACACACACACACACACACACACACACACACACACACACACACACACACACACACACACAGACACACACACACACACACACACACACACACACACACACACACAAACACACACACACACACACACCACACACACACACACACACACACACACACACACACACACACACACACACACACACACACACACACACACACACACACACACACACACACACACACACACACACACACACACACACACACACACAGTACTTGTACACTGTCAGCAACAAGGTCTCATCAGAAAACATAAACGTAAAAGTACTAATCGACCACAGGAAAAAGGGTACATAATGTATGTTAGATATTATAGCCATAAGTAATATATTTACATGTTGTATAAGTCATATTATGTTTTGTATTGGCAAAGGTCAAAAAGAAACACCACGACTGGGAGACAAATCAACAATAATTCGGTCACCGACCCCTAACACAGCAATATAGGGTTAGATAACAGTGTCGTCAAGGTTAGGGTTTGTCTCTGTAGTCTTGAGGTAAAGCCTCTCGTGGTTGTCCTGGGTTCGTTCCCCAGTAAAGGAGCTCACACTCTTCATGGTTTGAAAACAGAGTCAATTGAATTGACTTCAGTTGCTGGTAAAATAGTTGAAATTAACGGACAATGTGAGGAAAAAATTTCAGTAAAAAATCGGAAAACTGTGACCTCGAAAGCCGAGTATTGAACGGTGAAGCGGAATCATAAAAGGTAGTATCGTGATTATTACATAAATTGATTCATTCTCCCCACAACACTACAAAAAGCTAGCTCTGGGG
>NW_028173449.1:0-7500 GCF_963971535.1 Notolepis coatsorum
AATTTGTTGGTTAGACCCCCGTGATCAATCTCGCTCTCAGTGAAGCTTCTCATAGTTCGCTTAGTCCATCATTTCACATTTCATGGGGGTGTTTCATTAGCATATATGGTTAATTAGGGGCAGTTCTGTATGCAAATGCTTACAATCATGCACGAGCATAGACGGTAAGAACATTGGTATTCAACAACACAGAGTGTGCGTACGACCTGTGCACGCACGGGTGATACATTCTTCTGTGCATAGAGACATTCTAAATTCTGTGCTTGGGAATGAAAATAGAACACTTTCTACGCATTAATTGGTAAATGAGGGCCTTGGAGTTCCGCAGCCGTTAGGTCTCCAGCTGCTGGCGGCAGTTCATGGTCGTGGAGCCTGATGGCCCACCGGCACAGAGATGACAAGGGGGGAAGCCATCTTTAGCACCGTGCTGTTTGTCTGTGTTCCAGGCCCTGGTGACCATGACCCCCGACCAGAAGCAGTCTGTCCGGGTCTCCCAGCTGGTCCTGCCTGACAGCGACGAGAGGGTGAAGCCGTACACACTGGAGGAGTACTCCTACGACTACTTCAGGTACAGACACACTGGAGGAGTACTCCTACGACTAACTTCAGGTACAGACACACTGGAGGAGTACTCCTACGACTACTTCAGGTACAGACACACTGGAGGAGTACTCCTACGACTACTTCAGGTACAGACACACTGGAGGAGTACTCCCTACGACTACTTCAGGTACAGACACACTGGAGGAGTTACTCCTACGACTACTTCAGGTACAGACACACTGGAGGAGTACTCCTACGACTACTTCAGGTACAGACACACTGGAGGAGTACTCCTACGACTACTTCAGGTACAGACACACTGGAGGAGTACTCCTACGACTACTTCAGGTACAGACACACTGGAGGAGTACTCCTACGACTACTTCAGGTACAGACACACTGGAGGAGTACTCCTACGACTACTTCAGGTACAGACACACTGGAGGAGTACTCCTACGACTACTTCAGGTACAGACACACTGGAGGAGTACTCCTACGACTACTTCAGGTACAGAGACACTGGGAGGAGTACTCCTACGACTACTTCAGGTACAGACTCACTGGAGGAGTACTCCTACGACTACTTCAGGTACAGACACACTGGAGGAGTACTCCTACGACTACTTCAGGTACAGACACACTGGAGGAGTACTCCTACGACTACTTCAGGTACAGACTCACTGGAGGAGTACTCCTACGACAGTACTCCTACGACTACTTCAGGTACAGACACACTGGAGGAGTACTCCTACGACTACTTCAGGTACAGACTCACTGGAGGAGTACTCCTACGACTACTTCAGGTACAGACACACTGGAGGAGTACTCTTACGATTACTTCAGGTACAGACACACTGGAGGAGTACTCCTACGACTACTTCAGGTACAGACTCACTGGAGGAGTACTCCTACGACTACTTCAGGTACAGAGTACAGACTCACTCCTACTGCAGCTACAGAGTACAGACTCACTCCTACTGCAGCTACAGACTCACTCCTACTGCAGCTACAGAGTACAGACTCACTCCTACTGCAGCTACAGACTCACTCCTACTGCAGCTACAGAGTACAGACTCACTCCTACTGCAGCTACAGAGCACAGACTCACTCCTACTGCAGCTACAGAGTACAGACTCACTCCTACTGCAGCTACAGAGTACAGACTCACTCCTGCTGCAGCTACAGAGTACAGACTCACTCCTACTGCAGCTACAGAGTACAGACTCACTCCTACTGCAGCTACAGAGTACAGACTCACTCCTACTGCAGCTACAGAGTACAGACTCACTCCTACTGCAGCTACAGAGTACAGACTCACTCCTACTGCAGCTACAGAGTACAGACTCACTCCTACTGCAGGTACAGAGTACAGACTCACTCCTACTGCAGCTACAGAGTACAGACTCACTCCTACTGCAGCTACAGAGTACAGACTCACTCCTACTGCAGCTACAGAGTACAGACTCACTCCTACTGCAGGTAACAGAGTACAGACTCACTCCTACTGCAGCTACAGAGTACAGACTCACTCCTACTGCAGCTACAGAGTACAGACTCACTCCTACTGCAGCTACAGAGTACAGACTCAATCCTACTGCAGGTACAGAGTACAGACTCACTCCTACTGCAGCTACAGAGTACAGACATTCACATGCACCCCCCTCACACTCTGACTCTATCTCTCTCTCCCCCCTCTCCCCCTCTCCTCTCCCCCCTGTCTCTCTCCCCCTATCCCCTCTCTCTCTCTCCCCATCTCTCTCTCCCCCTCCCCCCTCTCTCTCCCCATCTCTCTCTCCCCCCTCTCCCCCTCTCCTCTCCCCCTCTCTCTCCCCCATCTCTCTCTCCCCCTCTCCCCCCCTCTCTCTCTCCCCCCCTCTCTCCCCCCTCCCCTCTCCCCCCCCTCTCTCTCTCTCCCCCCCTCCCATCTCTCTCTCCCCCCCTCCCCTCTCTCTCCCCCCCTCTCTCCCCCCCCCCTCTCTCTCTCCCCCCCTCCCCTCTCTCTCTCTCCCCCCCCTCTCTCCCCCCCCTCTCTCTCTCCCCCCCTCCCCTCTCTCTCCCCCCCCCCTCCCCTCTCTCTCTCCCCCCTCTCTCTCCCCTCTCTCTCCCCCCCTCCCCTCTCTCTCTCTCCCCCCCCTCTCTCCCCCCTCTCTCTCCCCCCTCTCTCTCCCCCCTCTCTCCCCCATCCCCCCTCTCTCTCTCCCCCCCCCTCTCTCTCCAGACCTCCCCCTAAACACACTCTGAGCCGGGTGATGGTCACTAAGAACCGGGGGAAGGACAAGTTGTGGAGCTGCACCCGGGAGCCAATCAAGCTGCCTCTGCTGAAGAAGGTGGTCAACCACGAGGAGCTGAGCCAAGACGCCTGCATGTCCTTCATAGATATCCTTCACGTCTTCATCAAACACTAACCTGCCTGCATGTCCTTCATAGATATCCTTCACGTCTTCATCAAACACTAACCTGCCTGCATGTCCTTCATAGATATCCTTCATGTCTTCATCAAACACTAACCTGCCTGCATGTCCTTCATAGATATCCTTCATGTCTTCATCAAACATTAACCTGCCTGCATGTCCTTCATAGATCAAATCAAATCAAATGTATTTGTAATGCCCGACAACACACGTTAATGTCTCCATGGGCCGGACACGTCTTCTTAAACAAGTCAAGAAGAAACATCACAATAAATCAAGAACAAAACAAAAACACCATAAAGTCCAAAAGATGTAAAATAAAATAAATAAATGCAACACTCCCAGACATACCCCACGCGAAGGTAAGGAAAAACTCACTAAAACCTAGCAATAGGAAAAAATGCTCCACAGGCAATGTGGAGGAGAGAAACCTTAGAAGGGCCGTTCACGGGGGGATCTCCCTTCTTAGATGTCGGTGATTGTAGTGTTGCAGTAAAAACAGGCGAACAGTTGGTAAGCATGCACTCATGTGTACAGTGTAATGCAACACAGATAAGTGCATGCGATAGCAACTGAACATTTTGAAAGATAAAAAATAGAGCTAATGGCGGATCTATTTGAGGCAAGGGGGCGGCGCAGAGAGGGTCGCATAGATATCCTTCACTCAGCATCGCGTCTTCAACAAACACTAAAATACTAAGGAATTTTATTACATTAGATTAGATAGATTAGATTCAAATATATTGTCATTATACAGCACAAGTGCTGTACAACAAAAAGAGGCTTGGCATCCAACCAGAGTGCAAATGTAGCAGTGAAGTGTAATAGTAATATACAATGTACAGGTGACTAAACTGGGTATAAGATATATAAATTAGTACTACTGAGTAATAGTGCTAATCAGATGTATGTACAGAGTTGTAGTATTAATATGTACAGTGATACAGATATAAAGATACTATGGTAGTAAGTCATCTACAGATATGTAAAAATAATTATATGCAGGTATATATATATATATTATATACACACACGGTAGATACAGCATTATTGCACATATACAGAGTTATGTCGGATATATATATCACTCAATATTCTCACTCAAGGTTTTCATGTGACAGCGACACGTGCATACACACACACACACACACACACACACACACACACACACACACACACACACACACATGCTCACACACACACACACACACACACACACACACGCTCACACACACACACACACACACACACACACGCACACACACACACACACACACACACACACATGCTCACACCCCCCCCCCCCCACACAGACACACACACACATGCTCACACACCCCCCCCCCCCCCCCACACACACACATTCTCACACACACACACATGCTCACACACACACACACCCACACAGACACACAGACACACACACACACCCACACACACACACATGCTCACACACACACCCCCACACACACACACACACACACACATGCTCACACACACACACACACACACACACACACACACACACACACACACACACACACACACACACACACACACACACACACACACACACATGCTCACACACCCACCCCCACACACACACATGCTCACACACACACACACACACATGCTCACACACACACACACACACACACACACACATGCTCACACACACACACACACACACACACACACACACACACACACACACACACACACACACACACACACACACACACACACACACATGCTCACACCCCCTCACACAGACTAAGCCCGCTGTGTCCTTGACTCCGGTCTCACCTATGATGAAGTACATGGGCGACTACCCGTCCAAGCGGACGCGCTCGGTGAACGAGCTCACGGACCAGATCTTCGAGGGAGCGCTGAAGGCGGAGCCCCTGAAGGACGAGATCTTCTCCCAGATCCTCAAGCAGCTCACGGACAACCACGTCAAGTACGTACTGTGTGTTCCTCTCAGCCACGTCAAGTACGTACTGTGTGTTCCTCTCCACCACGTCAAGTACGTACTGTGTGTTCCTCTCCACCACGTCAAGTACGTACTGTGTGTTCCTCTCAGCCACGTCAAGTACGTACTGTGTGTTCCTCTCAGCCACGTCAAGTACGTACTGTGTGTTCCTCTCAGCCACGTCAAGTACGTACTGTGTGTTCCTCTCCACCACGTCAAGTACGTACTGTGTGTTCCTCTCCACCACGTCAAGTACGTACTGTGTGTTCCTCTCCACCACGTCAAGTACGTACTGTGTGTTCCTCTCCACCACGTCAAGTATGTACTGTGTGTTCCTCTCCACCACGTCAAGTACGTACTGTGTGTTCCTCTCAGCCACGTCAAGTACGTACTGTGTGTTCTTCTCAACCACGTCAAGTTAGGGCTGGGCAATTAATCGAATTAATTAATTCGAATGAATGACTCCAAAACAGTATTCTAAAAGAAAATAGCAAAACAATTACAGTATTATTCACCCTTGTAGTTTTCAAAAGTAACTTTACAAACCATTTTCTTAAAAACCATAAGCGAATGACTCATTCTTAACTGTATATCAGCATTGTTCCACAAGTTAACCCCAATAATAGAAATACACCTCCTTTTAATCCCTTTCTTAGCTTTTTTGAACAGTACATTTACAAATATCTCTCAAATCATATTTTCTTTCATGTATTGGAAAAGAACCTTTGCACCCCGTCTGGGAGTAACTTTGCTTTAGCTCTGTACATTATTTGCATAGTTTTATAATAAACCAAATCATTAAATTTCATAATATGAGACTTTATAAACAATGGATTTGTGTGTTCATAATAACCAGCCTTGAAAAGGATCCGAATGGCCTTCTTTTGCAGTAAGACTATTGGATTTACTGTATTTTAAATGTCGACCCCCATACTTCCACACAGTAAGATATGTAAGGAAGTATAAGTGAACAGTAAATGATGTGCAAGGCTTTGTAATTTAATATGTCCTTACATTTATACAATATTGCTACTGACTTAGATATTTTTTCCTTGAATATAGTTAACATGTTTTTTCCATGTTAATTTCTGGTCAATAACTACCCCTAGAAATGTTATCTCAGAAACTCTTTCTATTTTTACATCACATATTTTTTACTCTATATCCCCCTCTATTTATTTTCGATTACCAAAAACCATACATTTAGTTTTCTTAATATTGAGAGACAATTTATTAACATCAACCCAAGTTTTGAGAATTTCAAGCTCTCTTTCAATATCAAACAAAAGTTCATTTAAATTACTTCCTGGGCAATATAAATTTGTATCATCTGCAAAAATAACAAACTTTTCAGCAACATTGCACACATCATTAATATAAAGTATAAAACGTTTTGGACCTATCACAGATCCCTGGGGTACTCCACAGATGACCTTCCTAAATCCTGACAGTGTCATTAATTTGCACACATTGCTGTCTGTTTTCCAAGTAGCTCTTCAGCCAAGAGTTAGCTATACCTCGTATCCCATACTTCTCCAGTTTTCTCACTAATATGCTGTGATCTATTGTATCAAAAGCCTTCTGTAGGTCAATATAAATACCAATAGAACACTCGTCATTGTCAACTGCTTTAGTTATTTCTTCTACCATCTCCATCACTGCATATGTAGTAGTTCTATTTACCTAAACCCATACTGGTGTTCACTCAGTATTTTGTATTTGCCAATGAAAAGATCCAGTTCGTTCACAAATAATTTCTCTTATTTTGGAAAATTGAGGAAGTAGAGACACTGGTCTATAATTGTCCATTTGATGTTTACCTCCATTTTTAAATATTGGTATTACCTTTGCTGATTTCATATTATTAGGAAAAACACCTATTTGAAAAGACAGATTGAGTCTATTGTAAAACCTTTTACATAGGTTTACATAGGTAAAAGGTTTTACAATAGACTCAATTACTTCTTTAATTCGGATCGGGATGACTGGAAGCACCGATGGAGGGCCCGTCCGAGGATGACCTAGATAGATACTTCTTTAATAATTACCATGTCAATGGAGTTTATATCAGTTGATGTTTTGTTTTTGAATTTACTTACAATTTCAATTATATCAATTTCATTTACCCCACAAAGGAACATAGAACTGATATTACCATTAATCAGATTATTAAACATATCTTTTTTATCCTCAGGCACAACAATTTTGCTGGCCAAAGTAGTTCCAACACCCACAAAGTAGTCATTGAAATCTTCAACAATGCTTTTTACATTGTCCACTTTAGAGTCACCTTTTATTTTACAAAAAGTGATGTTTGGTGAAAGTTAGATTTGCACTTTATTAAATTAATTCTTGTTTGATGATCAAGAGGCACCTTTTATTTGTTTTAAGTGAAGTTTGGTGAAAAAGCAAGTTATTGCACTATTAATCCCAATAGGGACATTCATCTTTGTTTGATCAAGAGTAAATATATATTATTTTAAGTGAAGATTGGTGAAAGTTAGGTTTGCACTTCAATCCCAATAGGGAAATTCATCTTGGTTTGATAATTTTTTTGTGTCAAATAAAAACAAA